>NW_026020226.1:0-22018 GCF_900185275.1 Solanum verrucosum
TGGTCCCAGGCCTATCGGTTGCTGTTGTGCTGGAGCTGCAGGTGGCTCTTTCACCGGCTCTGGAGTTTGCTCTCGGTCCTGGGCTGGTGCTGTAGCTCTGGCAAGATCTCGAGGTCGGGCTCTACCCATAGCTGGGGCCCTACCACGCGTGCGAACCATCCCTGTAAAAGATGGAACAAGTAAGATTTCAGAAATCGATAAGACACACAATGCACGACAGTGATACAAAAATGACTCGTTCCTAAAGACATCTTGTAGCCTCCCGAAGATAAGTAACGGACGTGTCCATACCGATCTGCAGGACTCTACTAGACGTTAGCTCTGTACAAAGAGACCGACGAACCTAGGGCTCTGATACCAATTTGTCAAGACCCAATTTCTCAGGTCATGATGATGCCTACTATATGACCCACCAGTAGGCAAGCCGACCCATATCCCGGAACTTGAAGTAATGGGATGTTAGCGTAGAAAACCAACCAATCAACCTAAAATAGTAATAAATATAACAAGAACACGCAATGAACGGGCGGAAGCGACTAGACATATATACACAAAATGAATTCCTCTCAAAACCTGGAAGTCACAAGTACAGAGCTGCTAACAAAAGTACAAGTCCTAAAAGTGGACTACAGAAACAAGTTGTCTAAAAAGGCAAAAGACAATCAAAAGTAAGTACAGAGTGAGACGGGCAAATCCAGGAAGTTGTGTGCTAACCCGTGCCTCCGATCACGACAACAGCTAGCTCGAATCAACGTCGGTAGCTAGTACTCGGACCTACATCACGAAAATAGATGCAGAGTGTAGTATGAGTACCAAAACAATAGGTACCCAGTAGGCATCAGGCCGACTGAGTAAGAAAAGCAAAAGTGAACTGAAATGCGAATAAAGGGTCACAATCAAGGGCAAAAAAGTAGTAGATGTGGGTATGTACACGAGCGTACGGGCAACAAAGACAAGGAATCTAACTAACTCCGTCGGGCTCCCATAAACTCGACGGGTACGCTCGTGCACAATAAAAGAAACCACCTGCACGGACCCCTTTAAGCCCGGAAGATGCACTGGCAGTTGAAGTAAAAGAATGGAGCTAGAAGGTCTATCACAATATTACCGATTTCTGGACTTTAACTAAACCATTCCCAATTATATTCCAAGATATCGTTATGTCCTGGAATTTAATCGGAACATATCCAACCTCCAAAACCTCAACCTACAGATGAGAGTAATCAAGACTAAACTGAAGCTTCAATAAGGAATTGGGAATGCAACACGTGCAAGCTGGACCACAGACTCGAACCGGGTACTATAGAATGAGCCAACCTATATCAGGACCACGACTCAAAGGGTACTGTAGCCATCGGCAGCTGGACCACGGACTCGAACCGGGTACTGTACCCAAAATCAGATCACAGGTAAGCTGGACCACGGACTCTAACCGGGTATCTATAGCCGATAGAATCGCAGGGCATTATGGATACAAGGTCATAAGCTGATTTACCGCCTAGCTAAGGCTCAGACTATCAGACTCAAGTCTGCTATATCAGTCTACAAGAAGCTGACCGTCCGAAACGACGTCGGAAAAAGTTCTACTGCCTAACGATATTCGAAACCTCGCAAGTCTATGGCAACACTGGTCTAAGCCTAGACTAAGGCCAAACATACTTCAAATCAATATTATCATATACACCACAAGGTATGGATGTTCAATAATATCCAGAGTCATGCTTTCATAATCCAACAATTTCCCGAAATAAGGTCTAAGGCAGGAATTATAGAAATTTAGCATGCTCGACACCCGAACCCCTCCATACTTAAAGCAAATCAATAAACAATTGCCTAAACATGCTCAATCTCACGAGGGGAAAGCCATAGCCTACCTGAAAGCCGATCACGCGTGCTCCAACTCACGGTACCGGAGCTTTTCCACTCCGAACGGTCTCCAAATAATTCCCACTATCAAAAGGTTAATCACCTCGTCATTACGAATATGTTGACACTAAAATTATATTTTTTGGAGGCGGACCCAAAATTGGGTCTAAAACGGGATTGTGGGACCCACAATTGGAATCCCAAAAACGAATCCGTGAAAACGTCCCAAAAAGCTTATTAAACTAATACCCCAAAATTAGCACAAAAAATATGCCTAAAACATAGCAAATCAGTCCCAACAATTAAAATCATTAATAAGTCTTGACTGACGACTTGGCAGCCTCTTGATAAAAAACATCTGGATAAACGAGACCCTTCCAACCCAAACAGATTATACCACGACGATCCTTGCGAAAAAACTCTACAAGTTAGCCTCAAGAATGACTCAAATGGACCTAAGATGATCAAGATCTAACCTTTCAAAATTCAACAAAAATTCATTCCGAAAAGCAGTCTAGTAGTAGCTAAATTTGATTGCTTACCTCAAACGAAGCCTCCCCTGAGTTTCTGAGCTCACCTCTAAATTCCCCACGAAATTCTCTTGAAATTAGCCTTTTGAATCACCTAATTTGAGCTTAAAATGGAAGGACATATCTATGTTTGAACATGAGGAAAAAAAAATGGACGAAAATTGTCCGTTAAATCTGGAAATTTCAAGATTTCAACACGCTGCCACGTGGTGTCGCGTGGCGCTGCACATCACCACCGCGTTAGATTCAACAACTCTTCAAATTTAAATTTCGATGTGCCGAACTCGTTCGGAGTCGGAAAAACACAAACCATATATAGAATCTGATTGGAAATGATATTTCAGACTCAACGGTGTAGTCGAAAATTCCATTGGAGATCATTTCGATGAAAGGTGGGTCCCACACCCAAGTATGTTTTGAGCCAGATTCCACAACGGGCATCTAAAGCTCAGAAAGTAAACAAAGGGTCGTTCTAGACCAAAATAGATATTCCGAAGCTAACCTAGCTGTCAGAATTATCATCTGAGCACGTCTTCCAAAAAGTTGACTAAAGTCAACTATAGGTCAAATTGCGAGGGTAAAAATGTCAAATGGCCATAAACTCGTACCGATTGCCGCGATACTCCTGTTGACCATGCTACTAGCCAAATTTGGCCATTCTAGAGTGATGGAATCGTCAGAATTTTATTCTGAAGTCTTTTACCTGAATTTATGATCGAAGTCAACTTTTCAAGATATAAAATCTCCAAAACAAGGAAACGGGTATGAAACCCAAGTGAATGACCAGGCGACCGAACAGTTAGTTCCAGCAAGTCATAAATGACTTGGGGTCGCTACAGGAACACTCTAAACGATAGAATGTATGCTTTAATTTAAAAATGTCCTGGAGGGTCATTACAATATCTCTTACTAAATGAACTTTCATCCGCGAAAGTAAGAGTCAAAAAGTACCTGAAGGCTCAAATAAGCCGGGGAACTGCGCCCGCATCTCATCCTCGGTCTGCCAAGTAGCCTCCTCAACTGGACGATCTCTCCAATGGACCTTAACCACAGGAATGGCTCTGGAACGCAACCGTCTGACATCTCTGACCAAAATAGTAACTGGCTCCTCAATTTATCTCAAATTGTCATCCAAGTCCACTGCATCATACTGAATCAGATGGGACTCATCTGGAACATACCGACGCAACATCGAAATATGAAAAACTGGGTGAATAGCTAAAAGGCCGGTAGCAAAAGCTAACTCATATGCGACCTCCCCAACCGTCCTCAATATCTCAAAATGACCTACACACCTGGGGCTAAGCTTGCCCCGCCACCCAAATCTCATTACACCCTTCATGGGCGACACACAGAGGAATACTTTATCACCAACAACAAATTTCAACGGTCGACGCCTACGGTCTGCATAACTCTGATGTCTACTGTGGGTTGTCCTGAGCCTATCCTGAATCACGCTTACATGATCTAAAGCCTCTCGCATCAAGTCTGTACCGCGCGGCCTGGGCTCTGTAGACTCAAACCAACCAACTGGAGAGCGACAACGCCTACCATATCAGGCCTCGAATGGGGCCATCTTAATACTCTGATGGTAGCTCTTGTTGTACGCAAACTCTGCCAAAGTCAAATACTGGTCCCACTGACCCAAAAATTCCATAACACAAGCCCGCAACATGTCCTCAAGAACTTGAATCGTGCGCTCCGACTAACCATCAGTCTGCGGGTGGAAAGCTGTGCTAAGGTGAACACGGGTACCAAACTCATCCTGGAAGGTCCTCCAGAAGCTAGATGTGAACTGTGGCCCCCGGTCTGAGATCATGGAAACAGGCTCACCATGAAGATGAACCACCTCTCGAATGTAGATACGGGCTAACCTCTCAGCACTGTAGGAAGTATGGACAGGAATGAAGTGTGTTGACTTGGTCAATCCATCCACGATGACCCAAATACTATCACGACCACGGGAAGTGCAGGGTAATTTACAACGAAGTCCATGGTGATCCTCTCCCACTTCCACTCAAGAATATGTAATCTCTGAAGCTCGCCACCAGGCCTCAAATGCTCGGCCTTAACCTGCTGACAACTCAAGCAACGCAATACATAATTCGCAATATCTATCCTCATGCTGCTCCACCAGTAGTGCTGTATCAATTCCCGATACATCTTAGTTGTGCCCGGATGAATAGAATATTTGGAGTCATGGGCCTCCGGTAAGAATCATCTAAATCAAACCCCCAACTCTTCGAACACAAAGTCGATCACCAAATCTTAATACCCATCTAAATCTAAGGTAGTCAGGCTAGTGTCACCTCCCAAAACTCGATCTCGAAGTGCCACTAAGTCCTCATACTTAAACTGACGGCTGCGAATCCAATCAAGCAGAGATGACTGAGCATCCACATAAGATAGTACACATCGGGAATCAGAGATATGAAGCCGTATCATCTTGTCAGCTAAGGACTGGATGTCCAAAGCTAATGGTTGCTCGTAGTAGAAAGAAAGGCTAGCCTACCCATACTCACTGCCTTCCGACTCAAGATGTCCGCTACTACTTTTGCCTTGCCTGGATGGTAGAGAATAGAGAGGTCATAGTCCTTTAGGAGCTCAATCCAACGGAGTTGTCTCAAATTAAGATCCCTCTGGCTCATAATGTACTGAAGGCTCCTGTGATATGAATAGATCTAGCATCAAACTCTATACAGGTAATGCCTCAAATATTAAGTGCAAAAACTACCGCCGCCAACTCTAAGTCAGAAGTGGGGTAGTTGCGCTCGTGCGGCTGAAGCTGCCTCGATGCATAAGCAATAACGCAGCCCTGTTGCATCACCGCACATTCCAAACCAATGCTGGATGCGTCACAATAAACAGTAAACTCCTCGCCATCAACTGGAAGAGTCAAATATGAGCGGTGGTAAGTAACTCCTTAAGCCTCAGAAAGCTCCTTTCACACTCCTCCGACCACACAAACGGAACATCCTGGCGAGTCAACCGAGTCAAAGGCGCTGCTATAGTAGAAAACGCCTGTAGTAGCCTGCCAATCCGACGAAGCTATGAATCTCAGTCACAGAGGTGGCCCTGGCCCAATCACGAATGGCCTCAATCTTAGCGGAATCTACCATAGTGCCTTCGTTAGACACCACGTGCCCCAAAAATGTTACGGACTCAAGCCAAAACTCACACTTTGAGAACTTGGTATAAAGTTGCTGACCTCTCAAAGTCTGGAGCACTATCCTCAAATGCTGCTCATTCTCCTCTCGGCTCCGCGAGTATACTAGAATGTCATCTATGAAGACTATGACAAACGAATCCATGTACGGCCTAAACACCCTACTCATCAGGTCCGTGAACGCGGCAGGGCGTTAGTCAACCCAAAAGACATCACTAGGAAATCATAGTGGCCGTAACGAGTCCTAAATATAGTTTTAGGGACGTCTGCTGCCCTTATCCTCAACTGGTGGTAGCCGGATCTTAAATCAATCTTAGAAAATACCACGGCACCCTGAAGGTCGTCAAATAGATAATCAATCCTAGGCATGGGGTAACGGTTCTTCACCGTCACCTTGTTTAACTGCCTGTAGTCGATGCACAATCGCATAGTACCATCTTTCTTCTTCACGAAGAGGACTGGGCACCCAAAGGTGATACACTAGGCCGAATGAATCCCTTATCTAAGAGATCCTGAATCTGAACACCGAGCTCCTTGAGCTCTACGGGGGCCATACGGTACAGTGGTATAGAAAGGGCTTAGTGCCCGACTCTACTTCAATTGAAAAGTCAATGTCATGATCTAAAGGGAGACCAGGCAGATCGCAGGAAACACATCTGTAAACTCTTGAACAATTGGTACTGAATCAACAGTAGGACCCTCTCTACTAACATCTCTAACATAAGCTAAATAAGCCAAACACCCGCTAGCCATCAACCTTTGGGACCGAACAAAAGATATCACCCCAACTGGCATGCGACTACAAGAGCCCCGCCACACCACTGGTGGAATACCAGGCATAGCTAAAGTAACGGTCTTGGTATAGCAATCCAAGACAGCACGGTGGGGGGATAACCAATCCATACCTAAAATCAAATCAAAATCCACCATGTCAAGCAAAATGAGATCAACCCTAGTGTCTCTCCCCTAAATAGTCACGACACAAGAACTAAATACCTGATCCACTACTAAAGAATCACCTACCGGGGTCGAAACACGCAACGACTCAACCAATAACTTGGCTCATACTCAATCGAGGAGCACAATAAACAGATATATAAGAATAAGTAGAGCCTGGATCAAATATGACGGATGCAGGCTGATGGCATAATAACACTGTACATGTGATCACAGCGTCCGAGGTCTCAGCATCTGCTTTAACTGGAGTTGCATAAAAGTGGCCTTGGCTCCCCTACCCTGTGCATCGGCTCTGCCCCCTAACCTGCTTCCTCGGGGACCACCCCGTATACCCTGGTGACCACTCCTGCGGTCCTGTCCCTGGCCTCCGCCTCTAGCTGGAGCTGCTGGTGCTGGCGCATGCCTAGCTGCCTGTGGAGCTGTAAGGCTAACGTGCGATGGGGACACTCGCGGGCCCAATGATCTAACTCCCCACACTCATAGCACCCCTAGGACTGTCGACTGAGAGCTGGAGATCGGCTACCCTGGCCAGAAGAACCCATGTGTGAACTACCTCGGCCTCGACTAGGACCGACACTAAAACCAATATGGTGGTGCTGATCACCCTGCGTTTTCTGGAGAGAGGCCTGGAAGGGGCGATTAGAATGACCCGACTGAAAGCTCTGCTGAGATCTATCATAAGACTCTCGGGGTCTGAAATGGCGCTTATCATGGCTATCCTCCTGTCTAGCTCTCTTGCCGCTGCCCCCTTGGGCCTCGCAACGGAGCTGCTCAATAGTGCGGACATGGTCCACTACATCCAGAAATGAGCGGCCCGCTGAACCAAAGACTGAGTCTCAATCCGCAACTGTAGTCTCAAACCCCGAACAAAAACATGAACCCTCTCCTCCTCAGTAGGTAATATCATGGAGGCATGCCTAGAGAGCTCGTGGAATCGGGCCTCATACTCTGATACTGTCATGGAGCCTTTTCTAACCGGTAGAGACCCAGCTGGCATGGTCTCTAAATATGTACGCCACCACTGCCTAGTGGGACCGTCTAGTTGGTAAGCGGTGAAGTCTGCTCATCTCCACTCCACTAAACCCAAAGTCTGTAGCCACTCGCGGCAAGTAAGTATAAACTCGTGGGCATCCTCACCCACAGTCCCAGAAAACGTCAGCGGTGATAGTCTAAGGAACACCCCGAGCATCTTCTGTTCCTGAAGTGGCATGACGCTCTCCAAATTGTCATGCTGAACAACTGGTGCCGCTAGCTGCTGAACAACCGGTGCCGCTTGTACAGGCTGGCCCTGCGGTACTGGAGCGGCTGAAGTGTGGCCTGCTGCATACCCCCAATGGCAGCTAGTATCTGTATGAGCATCGCCTATATACCTGGAGCTGCCACAGGCTCGGGCTGTGGCTGGGCTGGTCCCAGGCCTATCGGTTGCTGCTGTGCTGGAGCTGATGGTATCTCTATCATCGGCTCTGGAGTTTTCTCTCGGTCCTGGGCTGGTGCTGTAGCTCTGGCACGACCTTGAGGTCGGCTTCTACCCTTAGCTGGGGCCCTACCACGCGTGCGAACCATCCCTGTAAAAGAGTGGAACAAGTAAGATTTTCAGAAATCGATAAGACACACAATGCACGACAGCGATACAAAAACGACTCGTTCCTAAAGACATCTTGTAGCCTCCCGAAGATAGGTAACGGATGTGTCCATAACGATCTGCAGGACTCTACTAGACGTTAGCTCTGTACAAGTGAGACCGACGAACCTGGGGCTCTGATACCAATTTCTCAGGTCATGATGACACCTACTATATGACCCACCAGTAGCAAGCCGACCCATATCCCGGAACTTGAAGTAATGGGATGTTAGCATAGAAAACCAACCAAGCAACTTAAAATAGTAATAAATATAACAATAACACGCAATGAACGGGCGGAAGCGACTAGACATATATACACAAAATGAATTCCTCCCAAAACCTTGAAGTCACAAGTACAGAGCTGCTAACAAAAGTACAAGTCCTAAAAGTGGACTACAGAAACAAGTTATCTAAAAAGGCAAAAGACACTCAAAAGTAAGTACAGAGGGAGACGGGCAAATCCAGGACGTTGTGTGCTCACCCGTGCCTCCGATCACGACAGCAGCTAGCTCGAATCAACGTCGGTAGCTAGTATTCGGACCTGCATCACGAAAATAGATGCAGAGTGTAGTATGAGTACCAAAACAATAGGTACCCAGTAGGCATCAGGCCGACTGAGCAAGATAAGCAAAAGTGAACTGAAATGCGAATAAAGGGTCACAATCAAGGGCAAAAGAGTAGTAAATGTGGGTATGTACACGAGTGTACGGGCAACAAAGACAAGGAATCTAACTAACTCCGTCGGGCTCCCATAAACTCGACGGGTACGCTCGTGCACAATAAAAGAAACCACCTGCACGGACCCCTATAAGTCCGGAAGATGCACTGGCAGTTGAAGTAAAAGAATGGAGCTAGAAGGTCTATCACAATATTACCGATTTCTGACTTTAACTAAACCATTCCCAATTATATTCCAAGTTATCGTTATGTCCCGGACTTTAATCGGAACATATCCAACCTCCAAAACGTCAACCTACAGATCAGAGTAGTCAAGACTAAACTGAAGCTTCAATAAGGAATGGGAATGCAACACGTGCAAGCTGGACCACAGACTCGAACCGGGTACTATAGCTAATGAGTCAACCTATATAGGCTGGACCACGAACTCAAACCGGGTACTGTAGCCCAAGGTCGGGCATGGTTGGGCTGGACCACAGACTCGAACCGGGTACTGTAGCTAAAATTAGATCACAGGTAAGCTGGACCACGGACTCTAACCGGGAATCTATAGCCGATTGAAAAGCATGACATTATGGATACAAGATCATAAGCTGAGTTACTGCCTAGCTAAGGCTCAGACTATCAGACTCAAGTCTGCTATATCAGTCTACAAGGAGCTGACCATCTGTAACAACGTCGGACCCACAATTGGAATCCCAAAAACGAATCCGTGAAAACGTCCCAAAAACCTTATTAAAGTAATACCCCAAAATTTAGCACTAAATTATGCCTAAAACATAGCAAATCAGCCCCAACAATTAAAATCATTAATAAGTCTTGACTGACGACTTGGCAGCCCCTTGATCACAAACTTCTGGAAAAACGAGACCCTTCCAACCCAAACAGATTATACCACGACGATCCTTGCGAAAAACTCTACAAGTTAGCCCTAAGAATGACTCAAAATGGACCTAAGATGATCAAGATCTAACCTTTCAAAGTTCAACAAAAATTCATTCCGAAAAGCACTCTAGCAGTAGGTAAATTCGATTCCTTACCTCAAACGAAGCCTCCCCTCGAATTTCTGAGCTCACCTCTAAATTTCCCACGAAATTCTCTTGAAATTAGCCTTCTGAATCACCTAATTTGAACTTAAAATGGAGGACATATCTATGTTTGAACAAGAGGAAAAAAAATGGACGAAAATTGTCCTTAAATCTGGAAATTTCAAGATTACAACACGCTGCCACGTGGCGTCGCGTGGCTCTGCAACGTCACCATCGCGATAGAATTCAACAACTCTTCAAATTTAAATTTCGATGTGCCGAACTCGTTCGGAGTCGGAAAAACACAAACCATATATAGAATTAGATTGGAAATGATATTTCAGACTCAATGGTGTAGTCGAAATTTCCATTGGAGGTCATTTCGATGAAAAGTGGGTCCCACACCCAGTATCGTTTTGAGCCAAATTCCACAACGGGCATCTAAAGCCTCAGAAAGAAAACAAAGGGTCGTTCTAGACCAAAATAGATATTCCGAAGATAACCTAGCTGTCAGAATTATCATCTGAGCACGTCTTCCAAGAAAGTTGACCAAAGTCAACTATAGGTCAATTTGCAAGGGTAAAAACGTCAAATGGCCATAAACTCGTATCGATTGCCTCGATTCTCATGTTGACCATGTTACTAGCCAAATTTGGCCATTCTAGAGATTATGGAATCGTCAGAATTTTATTCTGAGGTCTTTTACCTGAATTTATGATCGAAGTCGACTTTTCAAGATATAAAATCTTCAAAACAAGGAAACGGGTATAGAACCCAAACGAATGACCAGCCGACGGAACAGTTAGTGCCAGCGAGTCATAAATGACTTGGGGTCGCTACAGGAACACTCTAAACGATAGAATGAATGCTTTAATTTAAAAATGTTTTGGAGGGTCATTATAATATTTCCTACTAAAAGAACTTTCGTCCGCGAAAGTAAGAGTCAAGAAGTACCTGAAGGCTCAAATAAGCCGGGGAACTGCACCCGCATCTCATGCTCGGTCTCCCAGGTAGCCTCCTCAACTAGACAATCTCTCCAATGGACCTTAACCACAGGAATGGCTCTGGAACGCAACCGTCTGACATCTCTGACCAAAATAGTAACTGGCTCCTCAATGTATCTCAAACTGTCATCTAAGTCCACTGCATCATACTGAATCACATGGGACTCATATGGAACAAACCGACGCAACATCGAAATATGAAAAACTGGGTGAATAGCTAAAAAGGCCGGTAGCAAAGCTAACTCATATGCGACCTCCCCAACCGTCCTCAATATCTCAAAATGACCTATATACCTGGGGCTAAACTTGCCCCACCTCCCAAATCTCATTACACCCTTCATGGGCGACACACAGAGGAATACTTTATCACCAATAGCAAATTTCAACAGTCGACGCCTACGGTCTGCATAACTCTGATGTGTACTCTGGGTTGTCCTGAGCCTATCCTGAATCACGCTCACATGATCTAAAGCCTCTCGCATCAAGTTTGTACCGCGCGGCCTGGGCTCTGTAGACTCAAACCAACCAACTGGAGAGCGACAACGCCTACCATATAAGTCCTCGAATGGGGCCATCTGAATTCTCGAGTGGTAGCTGTTCTTGTACGCAAACTCTGTCAAAGGCAAATATTGGTCCCACTGACCTCCAAAATCCATAACACAATCTCGTAACATGTCCTCAAGAACCTGAATCGTGCGCTCCGACTGACCATCAGTCTGCGGGTGGAAAGATGTGCTAAGGTTAACATGGGTACCCAACTCATCCCAGAAGGTCCTCTAGAAGCTAGATGTGAACTGTGGGCCCCAGTCTGAGATGATGGAAACAAGCACACCATGAAGACGAACCACATCTCAAATGTAGATACAGGCTAACCTCTCAGCACTGTAGGAAGTATGGACAGGAATGAAGTGTGCTGACTTGGTCTAATGCTGCTCATGCTCCTCCCGGGTCCACGAGTATACTAGAATGTCATCTATGAAGACAATGACAAACGAATCCATGTACGGCCTAAACACCCTACTCATCAAGTCCATGAACGTGGCAGGGGCATTAGTTAACCCAAAAGACATCACTAGGAACACATAGTGGCCGTAACGAGTCCTAAATGCAGTTTTAGGGACGTCTGCTACCGTAATCCTCAACTGGTGGTAGCCGGATCTTAAATCAATCTTAGAAAATACCACGGCACCCTGAAGTTCGTCAAATAGATTATCAATCATAGGCATAGGGTAACAGTTCTTCATCGTCACATTGTTCAAATGCTTGTAGTTGATCCACAATCGCATAGTATCGTCCTTCTTTTTCACGAAGAGGACTGGGCACCCCAAGGTGATACACTAAGCCGGATGAATCCCTTATCTAAGAGATCCTGAATATGATCACTAAGCTGCTTGAGCTCTACGGCTCTACTTCAATAGAAAAGTCAATGTCACGATCAAGAGGGAGACCAGGCAGATCGGCAGGAAACACATCTGTAAACTCTCAAACAATAGGTACGACCCACTCTACTAACATCTCTAACAGAAGCTAAATAAGCCAAACACCCTCTAGCCATCAACCTTCGGGCCTGAACAAAAGATATCACCCCAACTGGCGTGCGACTACAATAGCCCCGCCACACCACTGGTGGAATACCAGGCATGGCAAAAGTAAAGGTCTTGGCATAGCAATCCATGACCGCACGGTGGGGGGATATCCAATCCATACCCAAAATCAAATCAAAATCCACCATTTCTAGCAAAATGAGATCAACCCTAGTGTCTCGCCTCTGAATAGTCACCACACAAGATCTAAATACCTGATCCATTACTAAAGAATCACCTACCGGGGTCGAAACACGCAACGGCTCAACCAATAGCTCTGAGCTCATACTCAATCGAGGAACACAATAAACAGATATATAAGAATAAGTAGAGCCTTGATGAAATAAGGTGAATGCGGACTGATGGAATAGTAACACTGTACCTGTGATCACATCGTCCGAGGTCTAAGCATCTTTTCTAGCTGGAGCTGCATAAAAGTGGACCAGGGCTCCCCTACCCTATGCATCGGCTCTGGCCCCTAACCTGCCTTCTCGGAGACCACCCCGTATACCCTGGTGACCACCCCTCCAGTCCTGTCCCTGGCCTCTGCCTCTAGCTGGAAGTGATGGCGCTGGCGCATGCGTAGCTGCCTGTGGAGCGGGTAAGTCTAACGTGCAATGGGGACATTCGCGGGCCCAATGATCTAACTCCCCACACTCACAGCAACGCTGGGACTGTCGGTTGAGAGCTGGAGGTCGGCTACCCCGGCCAGAAGAACGCATCTGTGAACTACCTCGGCCCCGACTAGGACCGGCACTAAAACCAATATAGTGATGCTGATCACCCTAAGATGTCTGGAGAGAGGACTGGAAGGGGCGACTAGACTGACCCTACTGAAACATCTGCTGACATCTATCATAAGACTCTCGGGGTCTGAAACGACGCCTATCATGGCTATCCTCCTGTCTAGCTCTCTTCCCGCTGCCCCCTTGGGCCTCGCGATGGAGCCCAAAATTGGGTCTAAAATGGGATTGTGGGAACCAAAATTGGAATCCCAAAAACGTATCCATGAAAACATCCCAAATACCTTACTAAACTAATACCCCAAAATTTAGCACAAAAAGGAGTCTAAAACATAGCAAATCAGCCTAAACAATTAAAATCATTAATAAGTCTTGACTGACGACTTGGCAGCCCCTTGATCACCAACTTCTGGAAAAACAATACCCTTCCAACCCAAACAAATTATACAACGACGATTCTTGCGAAAAACTGTACAAGTTAGCCTCAAGAATGACTCAAAACGGACCTAAGATGATCAAGGTCTAACCTTTCAAAGTTCAACAAAAATTCATTCCGAAAAGCACTCTAGCAGTAGCTAAATTCGATTTCTTACCTCAAATGAAGCCTCCCCTCAAGTTTCTGAGCTCACCTTTAGATTCCACATGAAATTATCTTGAAATTAGCCTTCTGAATCACCTAATTTGAGCTTAAAATAGAGGAGTTATCTATATTTGAAGATGAGGAAAACAAATGGACGAAAATTGTCCTTAAATCTGGAAATTCCCAGATTTCAACACGCTGCCACGTGGCGTCGCGTGGCTGTACCACGTCCCCACCGCGTTAGAATTCAACAACTCTTCAAACTTAAATTTTGATGTTCCGGACTCGTTCGGAGTCGAAAAAACACAAACCATATATAGAATCTGATTGGAAATGATATTTCGGACTCAACTGTGCAGTCAAAATTTCCAGTGGAGATCATTTCAATGAAAAGTGGGTCCCACACCCAGAATCATTTTAAGCCATATTCCACAACGGGCATCTAAAGCCTCGAGAAGTGAACAAAGGGTCGTTCTACACCAAAATAGATATTCTGAAGCTAACCTAGCTGTCAGAATTTTCATCTGAGCACGTCTTCCAAGAAGGTTGACCAAAGTCAACTATAGGCCAATTTGAAAGGGCAAAAACGTCAAATAGACCTAAACTCGTACTGATTGCCTCGATACTCTTGTTGACCATGCTACTAGCCAAATTTGGCCATTCCGAAGCTGATGGAATCGTCAGAATTTTATTCTGCGGTCTTTCACTTGAATTTATGACCGAAGTTAACTTTTCAAGTTATAAAATCTCCAAAACAGGGAAACGGGACTAAAACCCAAACGAACGACCAAGCGACCGAACAGTCAGTGCCAGAAAGTCATAAATGACTTGGGGTCGCTACAGGAACGCTCTAAAAGATGGAATGAATGCTTTAATTTAAAAATGACCTGGAGGGTCATTAAAATATCCATTACTAAAAGAACTTTCATCCGCGAAAGTACGAGTCAAGAACTACCTGAAGGCTCAAATAAGCCGGGGAACTGTGGCCGCATCTCATGCTCGATCTCCTAGGTAGCCTCCTCAGCTAGATGATGTCTCCAATGGACCTTAACCACAGGAATGGCTGTGGAACGCAACCGTCTGACATCTCTGGCCAAAATAGCAACTGGCTCCTCAATGTATCTCAAACTGTTATCCAAGTCAACTGCATCATACTGAATCACATGGGACTCATCTTGAACAAATCGGCGCAACATCGAAACATGAAAAACTGGGTGAATAGCAGAAAAGGCCGGGGGCAAAGCTAACTCATATGCGACCTCCCCAACTATTCTCAATATCTCAAAAGGACCTATATACCTGGGGATAAGGTTGCCCCGCCTCCCAAATATCATTACACCCTTCATGGGCGACACACAGAGGAATACTCTATCACCAACAACAAATATCAACGGTCGACGCCTACGGTCTACATAACTCTGATGTCTACTCTTGGTTATCCTGAGCCTATCCTGAATCACCCTCACATGATCTAAAGCCTCTCGCATCAATTCTGTACCACGCGACCTGAGCTCTACAGAGTCAAACCAACCAACTGGAGAGCCACAATGCCTACCATATAAGGCATCGAATGGGGTCATCTGAATACTCGAGTGGTAGCTGTTGTTGTACGCAAACTCTGCCAAAGGCTAATACTTGTCCCACTAACCCCCAAAATCTATAACACAAGCCCGCAACATGTCCTCAAGAACTTGAATCGTGCGCTCCGACTGACCATCAGTCTGCGGGTGGAAAGCTGTGCTAAGGTCAACACTGATACCCAAATCATCCTGGAAGGGCCTCCAGAAGCTAGATGTGAACTGGTGGCCCCGGTCTGAGATGATCGAAACAGGAACACCATGCATACGAACAACCTGTCGAATGAAGATACGGGCTAACCTCTCAGCACTATAGGAAGTATTCACTGGAATGAAGTGTGCTGAATTGGTCAATCGATCCACGATGACCCAGATACTATCACGACCACGGGAAGTGCGGGGTAATCCTACAACGAAGTCCATGGTGATCCTCTCCCATTTCCACTCACAAATGGGTAATCTTTGAAGCTCGCCACTAGGCCTCAAATGCTCGGCCTTAACCTGCTGACAACTCAAGCAACGCGATACATAATTCGCAATATCTCTCCTCATGCTGCTCCACCAGTAGTGCTGTCTCAAGTCCCGATACATCTTAGCTGTGCCCGGATGAATAGAATACTTGGAATCATGGGCCTCGGTAAGAATCATCTGAATCAAACCCCTAGCTCTTGGAACACAAAATCGATCACCAAATCATAAAACCCCATCTAAATCAAAGGTAGCCAAGCCAGTGTCACCTCCCAAAACTGTATCTCGAAGTGCCACTAAGTCCTCATCCTCAAACTGATGGCTGCGAATCCGATCCAGCAGAGATGTCTGAGCATCCACATAAGCTAGTACACACCGGGAATCAGAGATATCAAGCAGTATCATCCGGTTAGCTAAGGACTGGATGTCCAAAGCTAATGGTCGCTCAGTTGTAGAAAGAAAGGCTAGACTACTGATACTTACTGCCTTCCAACTCAAGGCGTCCGCTACTACATTCGCCTTGCCCGGATGGTAGAGAATAGAGAGGTCATAGTCCTTCAGGAGCTCAATCCAACGGCGCTGTCTCGAATTAAGATCCCTCTGGCTTATAATGTACTGAAGGCTCCTGTGATAAGTATAGATCTCGCATCGAACTCTATATAGGTAATGCCTCCAAATCTTAAGTGCAAAAACTACCGGCGCAAACTAAGTCATGAGTGGGGTAGTTGCGCTCGTGCGACTTAAGCTGCCTCGACGAATAATCAATAACGCGGCCCAGCTGCATCAATACACAATCTAAACCAATGCCGAATACGTCACAATAAACAGTAAACTCCTAGCCCTCAACTGGAAGAGTCAATATAGGAGCGGTGTTAAGTAACACCTTAAGCCTCAGAAAGCTCCTCTGACATTCCTCCGACCACACAAACGGAACATCCTGGCTAGTCAACCGAGTCAAAGGCGCTGCTATAGTAGAAAATCCCTCAACAAAACGCCTGTAATAGCCTGCCAATACGACGAAGCTATGAATCTCAGTCACAGAGGTGGGACTTGCCTAATCACGAATGGCCTCAATCTTAGCGGGATCTACCATAATGCCTTCCTTAGAAACCACGAGCCCCAAAAATGCTACGGACTTAAGCCAAAACTCGCACTTTGAGAACTTGGCATAAATTCGCTGGCCTCTCAAAGTCTTGAGCACTATCCTCAAATGCTGCTCATGCCCCTCTCGGCTCCGCGAGTATACTATAATATCATCTATGAAGACTATAACAAACGAATCCAAGTACAGCCTAAACATCCTAGTCATCAAGTACATGAACGCGGCAAGGGCGTTAGTCAACCCAAAAGACTTCACTGGGAACTCAAAGTGGCCGTAACGAGTCCTAAATGCAGTTTTAGGGACGTGTGCTGCCCCAATCCTCAACTGGTGGTAGCCGGATCTTAAATCATTCTTAGAAAATACCACGGCACCCTGAAGTTCGTCAAATAGATCATCAATCCTCGGCATGGGGTAACGGTTCTTCACCGTCACCTTGTTCAACTGTCTGTAGTCGATCCGCAATCGCATAGTACCGTCCTTCTTCTTCACGAAGAGGATTGGGCACCCCAAGGTGATATACTTAGCCGAATGAATCCCTTATCTACAAGATACTGAATCTGAACACTAAACTCGTTGATCTCTACGGGGGACATACGGTACGGTGGTCTAGAAATGGGCTTAGTGCCCGGCTCTACTTCAATAGAAAAGTCAATGTCACGATAGGAGGGAGACCTGGTAGATCGGCAGGAAACACATCTGTAAACTCTCGAAAAATAGGTACTTTATCAACGGTTGGACCCTCCCTACTAACATCTCTAACATAGGCTAAATATGCCAAACACCCACTAGCCATCAACCTCTGGGAACGAACAAAAGATATCACTCCAACTGGCGTGCGACTACAAGAGCCGTGCCACACCACTGGTGGAATACCAAGCATGGCAAAAGTAACGGTCTTGGCATAGCAATCCAAGACCGCACGGTGGGGGGATATCCAATCCATACCCAAAATCAAATCAAAATCCACCATGTTAAGCAAAATGAGATCAACCCTAGTGTCTCGCCTCTGAATAGTCACCACACATGATCTAAATGACTGATCCATTACTAAAGCTCTGGCTCATACTCAATCGAAGAGCACAATAAATAGATATATAAGAATAAGTAGAGCTTGGATCAAATAAGGCGAATGCGGGCTGATGACATAATAACACTGTACCGGTGATCACTTCATTTGAGGTCTCAGCATCTGCTCTAGCTGGAGCTGCATAAAAGTGGGTCTGGGCTCCCCTACCCTGTGCATCGGCTCTGCCCCCTAACCTGCCTCCTCGGGGACCACCCCGTATACCCTGGTGACCACATTTACTGTCCTGTCTCTGGCGTCCCCCTCTAGCTGGAGGTGCTGGCGCTGGCGCATGCCTAGCTACCTGTGGAGCGGGTAAGGCTAACGTGCGATGGGGACACTCGCGGGCCTAATGATCTAACTCCCCACACTTATAGCACCCCTGGGACTGTCGACTGAGAGCTGGAGATCGGCTACCCTGGCCAGAAGAACCCATGTGTGAACTACCTCGGCCTCGACTAGGACCGGCACTAAAACTAATATGGTGGTGCTGATCACCCTGCGATTTCTGGAGAGAGGCCTGGAAGGGGCGATTAGAGTGACCCGACTGAAACCTCTGCTGAGATCTATCATAAGACTCTCGGGGTCTGAAATGACGCTTATCATGGCTATCCTCCTGTCTAGCTCTCTTGCCGCTGCCCCCTTGGGCCTCGCAACGGAGCTGCTCAATAGTGCGGACATGGTCCACTACATCCAGAAATGAGCGGCCCGCTGAGACCAAAGACTGAGTCTCAATCCGCAATTGTAGTCTCAAACCCCGAACAAAAACATGAACCCTCTACTCCTCAGTAGGTAATATCATGGAGGCATGCCTAGAGAGCTCGTGGAATCGGGCCTCATACTCTGATACTGTCATGGAGCCTTTTCTAACCGGTAGAGACCCAGCTGGCATGGTCTCTAAATATGTACGCCACCACTGCCTAGTGGGACCGTCTAGTTGGTAAGCGGTGAAGTCTGCTCATCTCCACTCCACTAAACCCAAAGTCTGTAGCCACTCGCGGCAAGTAAGTATAAACTCGTGGGCATCCTCACCCACAGTCCCAGAAAACCTCAGCGGTGATAGTCTAAGGAACACCCCGAGCATCTTCTATTCCCGAAGTGGCATGACGCCCTCCAAATTGTCAGGCTGAACAACTGGTGCCGCTAGCTGCTGAACAACCGGTGCCGCTTGTGCAGGCTGGCCCTGCGGTACTGGAGCGGCTGGAGATGTGGCCTGCTGCATACCCCAAATGGCAGCTAGTATCTGTATGAGCATCGCCTATATACCTGGAGCTGCCACAGGCTCGGGCTGTAGCTGGGCTGGTCCCAGGCCTATCGGTTGCTGCTGTGCTGGAGCTGATGGTAGCTTTATCATCGACTCTGGAGTTTTCTCTCGGTCCTGGGCTGGTGCTGTGGCTCTGGCACGCCCTTGAGGTCGGCTTCTACCCTTAGCTGGGGCCCTACCACGCGTGCGAACCATCCCTGTAAAAGAGTGGAACAAGTAAGATTTTCAGAAATCGATAAGACACACAATGCACGACAGTGATACAAAAGCGACTCGTTCCTAAATACATCTTGTAGCCTCCCGAAGATATGTAACGGACGTGTCCATAACGATCTGCAGGACTCTACTAGACGTTAGCTCTGTACAAGTGAGACCGACGAACCTGGGGCTCTGATACCAATTTGTCAAGACCCAATTTCTCAGGTCATGATGACACCTACTATATGACCCACCAGTAGGCAAGCCGACCCATATCCCGGAACTTGAAGTAATGGGATGTTAGCATATAAAACCAACCAAGCAACTTAAAATAGTAATAAATATAACAAGAACACGCAATGAACGGGCGGAAGCGACTAGACATATATACACAAAATGAATTCCTCCCAAAACCTTGAAGTCACAAGTACAGAGCTGCTAACAAAAGTACAAGTCCTAAAAGTGGACTACAGAAACAAGTTGTCTAAAAAGGCAAAAGACAATTAAAAGTAAGTACAGAGGGAGACGGGCAAATCCAGGACGTTGTGTGCTCACCCGTGCCTCCGATCATGACAGCAGCTAGCTCGAATCAACGTCGGTAGCTAGTATTCGGACCTGCTTCACGAAAATAGATGCAGAGTGTAGTATGAGTACCAAAACAATAGGTACCCAGTAGGCATCAGGCCGACTGAGCAAGATAAGTAAAAGTGAACTGAAATGCGAATAAAGGGTCACAATCAAGGGCAAAAGAGTAGTAAATGTGGGTATGTACACGAGTGTACGGGCAACAAAGACAAGGAATCTAACTAACTCCGTCGGGCTCGCATAAACTCGACGGGTACGCTCGTGCACAATAAAAGAAACCACCTGCACGAACCCCTATAAGCCCGGAAGATGCACTGGCAGTTGAAGTAAAAGAATGGAGCTAGAAGGTCTATCACAATATTACCGATTTCTGGACTTTAACTAAACCATTCCCAATTATATTCCAAGTTATCGTTATGTCCCGGACTTTAATCGGAACATATCCAACCTCCAAAACGTCAACCTACAGATCAGAGTAGTCAAGACTAAACTGAAGCTTCAATAAGGAATTGGGAATGCAACACGTGCAAGCTGGACCACAGACTCGAACCGGGTACTATAGCTAATGAGTCAACCTATATAGGCTGGACCACGAACTCAAACCGGGTACTGTAGCCCAAGGTCGGGCATGGTTGGGCTGGACCACAGACTCGAACTGGGTACTGTAGCTAAAATCAGATCACAGGTAAGCTGGACCACAGACTCTAACCGGGAATCTATAGCCGATTGAAAAGCATGACATTATGGATACAAGATCATAAGCTGAGTTACTGCCTAGCTAAGGCTCAGACTATCAGACTCAAGTCTGCTATATCAGGCTACAAGGAGCTGACCATCTGTAACAACGTCGGACCCACAATTGGAATCCCAAAAACGAATCCGTGAAAACGTCCCAAAAACCTTATTAAAGTAATACCCCAAAATTTAGCACTAAAATATGCCTAAAACATAGCAAATCAGCCCCAACAATTAAAATCATTAATAAGTCTTGACTGACGACTTGGCAGCCCTTGATCACAAACTTCTGGAAAAACGAGACCCTTCCAACCCAAACAGATTATACCACGACGATCCTTGCGAAAAACTCTACAAGTTAGCCCTAAGAATGACTCAAAATGGACCTAAGATGATCAAGATCTAACCTTTCAAAGTTCAACAAAAATTCATTCCGAAAAGCACTCTAGCAGTAGGTAAATTCGATTCCTTACCTCAAACGAAGCCTCCCCTCGAGTTTCTGAGCTCACCTCTAAATTTCCCACGAAATTCTCTTGAAATTAGCCTTCTGAATCACCTAATTTGAACTTAAAATGGAGGACATATCTATGTTTGAACAAGAGGAAAAAAAATGGACGAAAATTGTCCTTAGATCTGGAAAATTCAAGATTACAACACGCTGCCACGTGGCGTCGCGTGGCTCTGCAACGTCACCACCGCGATAGAATTCAACAACTCTTCAAATTTAAATTTCGATGTGCCGAACTCGTTCGAAGTCGGAAAAACATAAACCATATATAGAATCTGATTGGAAATGATATTTCAGACTCAATGGTGTAGTCGAAATTTCCATTGGAGATCATTTCGATGAAAAGTGGGTCCCAGACCCAGTATAGTTTTGAGCCAAATTCCACAACGGGCATCTAAAGCCTCGGAAAGTAAACAAAGGGTCGTTCTAGACCAAAATAGATATTCCGAAGCTAACCTAACTGTCAGAATTATCATCTGAGCACGTCTTTCAAGAAAGTTGACCAAAGTCAACTATAGGTCAAATTGCAAGGGTAAAAACGTCAAATGGCCATAAACTCGTATTGATTGCCTCGATTCTCGTGTTGACCATGTGACTAGCCAAATTTGGCCATTCCAGAGTTGATGGAATCGTCAGAATTTTATTCTTAGGTCTTTTACCTGAATTTATGATCGAAGTCGACTTTTCAAGATATAAAATCTGCAAAGCAAGGAAACGGGTATACCTGGAGCTGCCACAGGCCTCAGGTGGTGGCTGGGC
>NW_026020227.1:0-5534 GCF_900185275.1 Solanum verrucosum
CTAGACACTATGGGTGGAAGGACCCATGAGTTCAACAGCACATACCTTGAGTTTTTATGAAGGTCTTGAGAGTGTCTTCAATGGAAGCTTGGAACTTGGAGCAAGAGTCTCTTCAATCTTGAGGAAGGTTTTGGATTAGGGTTCTTGAGAGAACTTGAGAGAAAATGTGTCTAAGTATGGGAGAGGTGTTTTGGGAAATGTTTTAGAGATGGGAATTGAACTAATGGTATATAGGAAATAATATATGCCCTTTGGAAAAATTGTCCAACACTTAGAAAAAAAAATGAGGCGGGTGAACAGTAAAAACGCTCACTGGAAATTGCCTTTCTGCCGGACAGATTTTACGAAAATGGCATAACTTCTTCGTCTGAACTCCGAATGAGGTGAAACGAAGTGCGTTAGGTAGCTAACTCAAAGGGCTTTCCATGGATATGTTATTGGCCACCCAATAATTTGTGTTCTAGGAGATATGACCCTCCAAAGTAGACCCTCGAAAAAGGCTTCACTTGGAAATTTTCGGATTTTGATACGGTTGCTCTAAAATTTGGGTTAGACCCATTTCCCACTCAATTTGACCCCCTAAACAAAATATGAAGTTGGATTTTCGAAAAACGAAATGAATTTTTTTTTTATATATAGCTAAACAAGTTTTCGGTAACTTCCGAAGCACATTTTTAAGAACTTTTTGGGTCATTTCAATATCTCCCCCTTGGGAACATTCGTCCCCGAATGTGGAAGAGACGTACAAGGCAAGACTTAGTAAGAACATATCAGCCCCAACATGAATGCAAAAATTTTATTTAAACATCACTTCAAGATTTCAAAACTTAGTGTAAAGCATCCATAACTCATCAATTTAAACATATATGCACATTAATGATTCAGGGGCTGAAATGTAAGACTCAATGGAGTACAAAGGACTTGATTTAATACCTTAGGCTTGAGTGGAGTTGAATAGATAAGGATAACGTCTTTGCATGTCCGCTTCGGCCTCCCAAGTAGCACTCTCCACTTGTTGATTTCTCCAAAGCACCTTAACGGACGCCACTTCTTTGTTCCTCAACCTTTTAACTTGTCTATCTAAGATCTGAACCGGGACTTCTTCATACGTCAAATTATCTTCTACAACACCCACAACCTCAAGAGGTACAATAGCGTTAGGATCACCAACACATTTCCTCAACATCGATACATGGAATACCGGATGAACTAATTCATCTCCTTGGGCAACCCCAACTCATAGGCTACTTTACCAACCCTTCTTATTATCTCATAAGGACCGACATACCTAGGACTTAATTTCCCCTTCTTACCAAAATGAACCACACCTTTCATTGGAGAAACTTTCAAATAAACCCAATCACCCACTTTGAATTCAAGATCCCGTCTCCTCACATCGGCATAAGACTTTTGACGACTTTGGGCTGTTTTCAACCTCTCCCTAATCATCCTTACCTTCTCAAGAGCATCCATGACCAGATCCGGACCCAACAAGGCCACCTCTCCAACTTCAAACCACCCAACCGGTGACCTACACCGTCTACCATAAAGTGCCTCAAAAGGAGCCATACCGATACTAGAATGATAACTATTGTTGTATGCAAATTCAATCAAAGGAAGATGATCATCCCAACTACCTTTCAACTCCAATGCACAAGCTCTAAGCATATCCTCCAAGGTTTGAATTGTTCTTTCGGCTTGGCCATCCGTTTGAGGGTGGAAGGCCGTGCTAAGCTTTACCTTTGTACCAAGACCCCTTTGGAATGACTTCCAAAAGTGAGAAGTGAATTGGGGACCACGATCCGAGATGATAGACAAAGGAATCCCATGCAACCTTACCAATTCATGAATGTACAACTTGGCATACTCTTCAGCCCCGTAAGTAGTTTTAACCGGTAGGAAATGAGTCGACTTTGTCATCCGATCAACCACCACCCAAACCGAATCAAAGCCTCTTCTAGCCTTGGGTAAGCCCACTACAAAATCCATGTTGATTTCTTCCCACTTCCAAGTAGGTATCTCAATGTCTTGAGTTAGGCCACCCGGCCTTTGATGTTCGGCCTTGACTTGTTGATAACTATGGCAACCCGAAACAAATTTTGCAATGTCCTTCTTCATACCGCCCCACCAATACACATCCCTCAAGTCTCTATACATCTTTGTTGACCCCGGATGAATAGAATAAAAAGAATTATGAGCCTCATCAAGGATTTTTTCCCTCACACCATTCACACAAGGAACACATAGTCTACCTTGGTACCTAAGGGCACCATCTCCCCCTTGGGAGAAAACCTCCACCTTACCACTACTCACCGAAGCCTTTAATTCTACCAAAGAAGGATCAAGATCTTGCTTGACTATAACCTCATCAACCAAGGAAGACCTTAACCATCAAAAACAACTACTCCTCCACTATCCACCCCTTCTAACCTAACTCCCAATTTGGCCAACCGATGGACCTCCTTAGCCAACTCTTTACTACCTTCCTCCACATGAGCCAAGCTACCATGGACACTCTACTCAATGCATCCGCCACCACATTAGCTTTCCCCGGATGATAGTGAACACTCATATCATAATCCTTAAGGAATTCTAACCACCTCTTTGTCTCAAGTTAAGATCTTTTTGCGTGAACACATATTGGAGATTCTTATGGTCGGTGAAGATATCAACATGCACCCCATACAAATAATGACGCCAAATCTTTAAAGCAAAAACCACGGCGGCCAATTCAAGATCATGGGTTGGGTAATTTTTTTCATGAACCTTAAGTTGCCTAGAAGCATAGGCTATAACCTTACCACTTTGCAT
The DNA here is from genome assembly GCF_900185275.1 of Solanum verrucosum. Classification (NCBI taxonomy): domain Eukaryota; kingdom Viridiplantae; phylum Streptophyta; class Magnoliopsida; order Solanales; family Solanaceae; genus Solanum; species Solanum verrucosum. The sequence continues at coordinate 2,812 of NW_026020227.1, forward strand.
CAACACACAACCCAAACCATATGGGAAGCATCACAATAAACAACAAAACTTCTAACCCATCCGGAAGTGACAAAATAGAGCGGACACAAGCCTTTCTTTAAAGTTTGGAAGTTTCCTCACACTCATCCGACCACACAAATTTAGCCTTCTTTTGAGTCAACTTAGTCATAGGAGAAGCAAGAGAAGAAAACCCTTCCACAAATCTCCTATAATAACCCGCTAAACCCAAGAAACTCTTATATCGACGGGGTCAAAGGTCTACCAATTCCTAATAACATCGGTCTTCTTAGATCCACCTTAATACCATCCCCCGACACCACATGGCCTAGGAAAGCAACTTCCTTCAACCAAAACTCACACTTTTCATATTTAGCGTACAACTTCTCTTCCCTCAATCTTTGGAGTACAACCCTCAAGTGACCCTTGTGCTCTTCCTCACCCCGAGAATAGATCAAGATGTCATCTATAAACACCACCACAAAAGAATCAAGGTAGGGTTTGAAAACCCTATTCATCAAATCCATAAAGAGAGCCGGAGATTAGTCAACCCGAAAGACATCACCACAAACTCATAGTGCCCATACCTAGTACGAAAGGCCGTCTTGAAATATCACACTCCCTCACCTTCACTTGATGATACCCTGACCGAAGATCAATCTTAGAGAAGTGACTAGCCCCATGCAATTGGTCAAATAAATCGTCAATCCTTGGAAGAGGATACCTATTCTTGACGGTGACCCTATTAAGTTGTCGATAATCAATACACATTCTAAGAGACCCATCTTTCTTCTTCACAAACAAAACCGGAGCACCCCAGGGAGAATGACTAGGTCTAATAAACCCCTTCTCTAACAAATCTTTTAATTGCTCTTTCAACTCTGTCGGGGCCATACGGTAAGGGGGGATAGAAAAGGTTGAGTATCGGGAAGGAGGTCTATACCAAGATCTATCTCCCTTTCGGGAGGGACACCGGGAAGGTCTTCTGGGAAGACATCTAGAAACTCATTAACAACCGGAATAGACTCAATAGGAGGGACTTTAGACTCCACATCATTGACTCTCACAATATGGTACAAGCACCCTTTGGAAATCAACCTATGGGCTTTAATGCAAGAAATGAATTTCCCCTTCACCACAACATCCCGGCTCTCCCACTCAAGGACGGGTTCATTAGGAAATCGGAACTTGACTTTAGAGTCCTACAATCAATAGAAGCATAATATGCATGCAACCAATCCATCCCAAGAATAACATCAAAATCCACCATGTTCAACTCAACAAGATCACAAGGCAACAACTTATTTAATATGCAAACCGGACAATTTCTATACACTTTCTAGCAACAATAGAGACACCAATGGGAGTAGATACTTCATATGACTATGCAACAATTCCGACTGACATGAAATTTTCTAGCAACTAAGGGGGTAACAAAGGAAATGGTGGCACCCGGATCAATCAAAGTATAAACATCAAGATCAAAGATTTTCAGCATACCAGTCACCACATCCAGAGTCTCATTAACACCTTGTCTACCATGCAAAGCATAAAATTGATTTCCCTTGGGGCACCACTTTGAGAAGCACCTCTACCCAAAGGAGTAGTGTTAGCACTTCGACCTTGTTGCGGATCTTGGGACATTCAAACCTCTTATGACCCACTTCTCCACATTCGAAGCAAGCACCCGAACCCTTCATGCAAGGACCACCATGCTTCCTCCCACACTTAGGGCATACATCCATAGAACTCACTTCACCTCCCCTTGAGGTCTAGGAACATTGATAGCAAATCCCCGGTTGACATGAGGGTTTCCTCGGCCTTGATGAAATCTAGCACCCTTAGGGAACCTATTCTCCAATCGGGCCCTCTTGGCCTCGTGCCCCCTTCTCTTCCTCAATTTCTCCTCCTCCATTTGCTCGGCATAAGTCATCAACCGAGACAAATCCATATCTCCAATGAGCATAGCGGACCGACACTCCTCGCTAAACAAGTCGGATACACCCATCACAAATTTGTTCATCCTCGACCTAGAGTCGGCCACCAAGTGAGGTGCATACTTGGAGAATTGGACAAATTTGAGGGCATACTCCCTCACACTCATAGCTCCTTGCTTCAAGTTCATGAACTCCACCAACTTTGCCTCCCTAAGCTCAAGAGGGAAGAACCTATTAAGGAAAGCAAGTTTAAACTCCTCCCACAACACCACATAACCATTACCTTTCTCACCGTTCCATTGATCAAACCAAATTTGAGCAACCCCCTTGAGTTGGTAGGCCGCCAATTCCGCCTTCTCACAAGCACCAACATCCATAATGGTCAAGATTTTGCATACCTCATCGATGAACTCTTGCGGGTCCTCATCCACCTTTGAACCATGGAAGACCGGAGGGTTCAACCTCATGAAATCTCTCACCCTTTACCCCGGGGTGGTAGTTCGAGGAGCTTGGGCTCCTTGTTGCACTTGGTTAGCTACCACTTGTGCAAGCATGGTGAGTGCATCACGGAGCTCACCATTGGTGGGTGGCTCTTTTGGTGATCGGGCCCGTCTTCCTTTCATGTTTGGCATGATGATCTAGCAATCCAAAGAACAAGCGTTAGGGAGGAATCACCTTATCGCACTCTAAGCACGACATAGAACATGAAGAAGGGAAACCTTTCCTAAAACGTTTGTAGCCTCCCATTCATAGTCGTGGCGCGCTTCACAACCATGATTAGGACTCTAC
>NW_026020228.1:0-37725 GCF_900185275.1 Solanum verrucosum
TAGAGTTGAGAGAAGCAAGGGCCCAGGAATTTATGAACTTAAGGCAGGGTAACATGACTGTCCAAGAGTATGGGCTCAAGTTTAACCAACTCTCCAGGTATGCTCCTCACATGGTTGCTGATTCCAGGGCTCAGATGAATAAGTTTCTCTATGGAGTGTCAGACTTAGTGAAAACAGAGTGCAGGAATGCTATGTTGTTGGGAGACATGAACATCTCTAGGCTCATGACTCATGCTCAGCAGGTTGAGGGTGATAAGCTTAGGGAACAGGCTAAGGAGACTAAGAAAGCAAGAACAGGTAACTACGAGTATTCCCAACAGAAATCGGGTGGTGGAAATCGCTCGCATTTTCAGCAGAAGTCTTCGACTCCAGCCCCTTCATCAGCTAGTGTTCCATCCCCCAGGTTCCGTAATGATCAGAAAGGTAGGGCGTCAGGCTCTAAGTCTCAAGGTAGTGTTTCAGGCACCAAAACCTACCCAACTTGCCCGAAATGTAAGAACCATCCGGGCGAGTGCCTTGCAGGTAAGGAAGGATGCTTTGGGTGTGGTCAGTCTGGTCATAGATTGAAGGATTGTCCTTCAAGACAGGTCAAGGAGGAAATAATGGTAGAGCTCAGTCTACAACTTCAAAGCACTCAGCAGGGTAACTCTTCTGGTACTGGTGGCGGACAGCCCAAAACAGGCTTTATGCTCTTCAGGCTCGTCAAGATCAGGAAGATTCTCCTGATGTAGTCACTGGTACGTTACGAGTCTTTGATCTTGATGTTTATGCATTGTTAGATCCAGGGGCTACTTTGTCTTTTGTAACTCCTTACATAGCAGTCCAATTCAGTGTTAGCCCAGAAACTCTTTCAGAACCCTTCTCAGTCTCTACTCCAGTCGGTGACCCAGTTATAGCTAGACGGGTATACAGAAATTGCCCTGTCACAGTCTCTCAGAAAGTCACCTCAGCAGATCTTGTAGAGTTAGAAATGGTAGACTTCGATGTCATTCTAGGCATGGATTGGTTACATTCATGTTATGCCTCAGTCGATTGTAGAACTAGGATTGTTCGTTTTCAGTTTCCAGACGAACCAATCTAGAATGGAAGGGTAGTAGCTTAGCGCCTATGGGTCGATTCATTTCTTACCTTAAGGCCAGAAAGATGATCTCTAAGGGTTATCTCTATCATCTAGTTCGGGTTAAGGATTCTAGTTCCGAATCCCCAACTCTTGAGTCAGTTCCTGTAGTCATGAGTTTCCAGAAGTGTTCCAGAAGATCTTCCGGAGTTCCTCCCGAAAGGGAAATCGACTTTGGAATTGATCTCCTTCCAGATACCCAGCCTATCTCTTCCTCCTTACAGAATGGCTCCAGCTGAGCTTAAGGAATTGAAAGAGCAGTTGAAAGACCTTCTAGATAAGGGCTTCATCAGACCTAGTATTTCGCCATGGGTGCACCAGTGTTGTCGTTGTAAAGAGAAAGATGGTTCTCTCAGAATGTGCATTGACTATAGGCAGTTGAACAAAGTCACAATCAAGAATAAGTATCCCATCCCCAGGATTGATGACTTGTTTGACCAACTTCAGGGTGCTAGTCATTTCTCAAAGATAGACCTCAGATCAGGTTATCATCAGCTTAGAGTCAGAGATAGTGACATTCCGAAGACAGCCTTCAGAACTCGGTATGGTCATTATGAATTTGTAGTTATGTCATTTGGACTAACCAATGCTCCTGCAGCTTTCATGGATTTGATGAACAGAGTGTTCAAGCAGTACTTGGACTTGTTCGTTATCGTCTTTATTGATGATATCCTCATTTACTCTAGGAATGAGGAAGAACATGCGAATCATTTGAGAGTTGTTCTGCAAACTCTCAAAGATCGCCAGTTATTTGCAAAATTTAACAAGTGCGAGTTTTGGTTACAATCAGTTGCTTCCTTGGGCATATTGTGTCTAGTGAAGGAATTCGAGTAGATTCCCAGAAGATAGAAGCAGTGAAACAATGGCCCAGACCTACCTCTGCTACAGATATCAGAAGTTTCTTGGGTCTAGCGGGCTATTACAGACGGTTTGTGGAAGGATTTTCATCCATAGCCTCCATTGACTAGTTAACTCAGAAAAAGGTTAAGTTCTGGTGGTCAGATGATTGTGAGAAAAGCTTTGCAGAACTGAAAACTAGGTTGACTACAACTCCTGTCTTGACTCTACCAGAGGGTTCAGATGGTTATGTGATCTATTGTGATGCATCCAGGTCGGCCTAGGTTGTGTGTTGATGCAGCGAGGTAAGGTTATAGCTTATGCTTCTAGACAACTTAAGGTACATGAGAAGAATTATCCAACTCATGACCTCGAGCTTGCAGCAGTGGTGTTTGCACTCAAGATTTGGAGACACTACTTGTATGGTGTTCATGTAGATGTGTTCACAGACCATAAGAGCCTCCAGTATGTATTCACCCAGAAAGAGTTGAATCTTCGCCAGAGAAGGTGGCTTGAGTTCCTCAAAGATTATGATATGAGTGTGCATTACCATCCGGGTAAGGCGAATGTAGTAGCAGATTAGCATAGGGTAGTGTAGCACATGTTGAGGAAGAAAGAAAAGATAGCAAAGGATGTTCACAGACTTGCTCGCCTAGGAGTTCGTCTTATGAGCATATCAGATGGTGGTGTAACGGTTCAGAATGGGGCAGAATCTTCTTTGGTAGTAGGGTTAAGGAAAAGCAAGACAGTGATCCAATCTTGCTTGAACTTAAGGGTGCAGTCCACAATCAGAGAGTGGAGGTTTTCTCCCAAGGGGGAGATGGTGTGCTTCGCTACAAGGTCGATTATGTGTTCTAATGTGGGCGAGTTGAGACAACATATCTCGCAGAGGCCCATAACTCCAGATATTCTATCCATCTAGGCGCCACTAAGATGTACCACTATCTGCGGGAAGTCTATTGTGAATGGTATGAAAAGAGATATAGTAGATTTTGTGGCTAATTGCCCGAATTGCCAGCAAGTCAAGGTAGAACATCAGAAACCAGGAGGTATGACACAAGAGATTGACATTCATACTCAAGACTACAGATTCGGCAGAGAGATTATGCCAAGATTTATATTAATGAGATTGTGAGGTTGCATGGGGTTCCTTTGTCTATCATCTCAGATAGAGGTCCTCAGTTTACCTCTCATTTCTGGAAGTCATTTCAAAAGGTCTTGGTATCAAGTTAACCTTAGCATCATTTCATCCACAGATGGATGGTCAGGCAGAGCGTACCATTCAGACCTTAGAGGACATGTTGAGAGCTTGTGTGATCGACTTCAAGGGTAGTTGGGACGATCACCTTCTCTTATTGAGTTCGCCTACAACATAGTTACCATTCCAACATTCAGATGGCCCCTTATGAGGCATTGTATGGGCGTAGATGTAGATCTCCAGTTGGTTGGTTTGAAGTAGGTGAGCAGCCTTGATAGGACCAGATTCAGTCCTTGATGCTATGGAGAAAGTGCAACTCATTAGAGATAGACTTAAGACTGCCAGAGTCGCCAGAAGTCTTATGCAGATGTGAGAAGAAGGGAACTAGAGTTCCAAGTTGATGATTGGGTTTTCCTTAAAGTGTCACCTATGAAGGGGTGATGAGATTTGGCAAGAAAGGAAGCTCAGTCCCAGATATGTAGGCCCTTACCGGATCTTGAAAAGGATTGGTAAAGTGGCTTATGAGTTAGAGTTGCCAGCAGATTTGCAGCAGTGCATCCAGTCTTTCACATTTCACTTTTGAAGAAGTGTGTGGGTGATCCAGCATCTGTAGTGCCATTAGAGACTGTGGCTATAAAAGATAGCCTTTCTTATGAGGATGTACCAGTTAGATTCTTGATCGTCAAGTTAGAAGGTTGAGAAATAAAGAAGTCCTTCGTCAAGGTTTGTGGAGAAGTCAGTCCGTAGTGGGAGCCACTTGGAAGCAGAAACGGCCATGAAGCCAAGTATCCCACCTCTTTCCTTCTGATTTCACTCTAGCTTGAGGTAATAGTCCTCTTCAGTTTTTCAGTCATTCATGTGTAAATTCAGTCTAGAATCATGATCCTTCAGTTTAAAATTGCATTTTCAGTGTATTTGCATGTTCTTGGAACTCAGTTCAGTCAGAAATTCAGTTCTCCAGTTTAGTGGTAGGGATCGCAGCCCTTTCCCTCTATTTCAGCTTGTTTAGTCTTCATTCGAGGATGAATGTTTCCAAAGAAGAGATAATGTAACACCCCGTATCCTAGATAGACCAAAATGCAAATTTTGAGAAGTTGCAGGTGCAACCCACGGTTGCCATCCACGGAGAGTAGGTCAGACCACAACCTTGCTGGTGGTCCGTGGTTCACCACTGCAACCCCTCCCCAAACCCAGCTCAAAAAATTGGCTAGTCTCGACCCATGGATAGACCCACGGTTCGTAGGTCAGACCACGGTCCGTGGTCTATGTCCGTGAATCAAGACTCCTTTACCGAGACTCTGACACGAACTACGGTTGACCAGCATGGACCATCATTCAATGCATGGTCCGTAGGTCTGACCGTAGATGAGGGTCAGCAGCCAGTTAGAGGAAAATTATTGATCGGGTAAATTTCAAATGGTCATAACTCTTAGCACCACATGAATTATGTGTCCCATGACCTATTAAATGATAGATAATTGAATCCACTTTCCAACGGCACCAACTTAGCTAAAATTCGACCTCTGAGTAAAGAGTTATGCTCATTTTAGTGAAGACCTGCCAGACAGACTTGACCGACGGACCCAAACGATAGCCGGTAGATCAAACGACGGAGCGTCGTTCCTTCCGTGGATGGGCTTCGCTAGAATTAAGCTAGGGTTGTTTTGGTCCTTTACCTATTTCGTTGGACCCCTAAGCTACGTCGTTTAGACCCTAAATTATGAGGTTTTAGTTAGTTTAAACCTATAAACATAATTAGAACTTACCTAAGTCAAATCATTACTCAAAACTTAGAAAATTATATCGCTAAGAGGAGAAAGAAGTCAAGAACCCTAGTTCAAGAACGCAACAAGTTTTCTTAACTTCTAACCTAGAAATCAAAGGATTTCTCTGTGAAATTCGTCACCAAGTATGTGGGATTTCACTAGTAGGTTCCTCTCACCCATTCGGTCCCTTGTTTACAATGAGTTTCTTGATTCCCTTATTATGACTGGACCTAGGGTTTCTTGAATGTTAGAATTATTGGGTTCCTAGCTGTTAGAATGATCCCAATTAGATTAGTATGTTAATATTCAGTTTAATGCATGAATTTTAAAACCCTAGCTATATATTTCTTTAGTTCTTGAATTACACATGCTAGGTCAGATACTTTCATTATTCAGTTATACATGCCTCAGTTTATGAATCCATCATTATCAGATTAATTGTTGCATTCTCAGTTTTGCATGTTTAGTTTGAGCTATCCAATAACTTACAGAAATTTAGTCATAATGTGTTAATCACTTAATCCATTGGCAGTAGCATAATACTGAGTTGGACTAGGGTTCAGCCTACCCAAATAGTCCTAGAACTACTAGCGATGTAGGTTGTAAGTCCCCTCTGTGTGCATCATTTCAGTGATCACGCCAGCATGCCTCTATACCTCTGGCAAGGTATATTGGGTCCTCTCGATGGGGCATATACATCGGACTCCACATTTAGCTCATGTGGTTTTATTATCGGTTATTAATAGCTCCCACAGTTCAGTCAGATTCTATTGCATTGAGCATTTATCAGTATAGTTAATATTCAGTTTCAGCATGTTATAAATTGGTCACTGCATTTAGTTATCTCAGCATTTAGTATCCATATCCTATTCAGATTATATCATTGCTTATTTACTTTGTTTAGTTATATGTTATTTCAGTGGTATTCTATACTGCATGCTCAGTATCTTTCAAGTACTGACACATACGTATGCTACATCTTCTCATGATGTAGGTTCAGGTTCTCAGCATCCAGATCACGCTTAGATTTATTCCCGATCTCCAGTTCAACAAAATCAGTGGTGAGTCCTCATTCTCCGAGGACAATTGTCATGAGTCTCTTTTCAATATTATTTTATGTCCTTTAATTTAAGTTTTGCTAGACTTAGCTGGGGCCTGTCCCTATATTTCTAGTTAGTTAGAGTATATTTTCAGACATAGATAGATTCAACTTAGTATTGAGTTAATATCTTCTTTGTATTAAACTCATCAATTTTTCATTTATCTCAGTTATAGTATATGAGTATTCCCCATCCTGTGTCCGCGTCTCAGCGGTACTCTTTGGGAGTGACACCATATACCCTAAGAAACCCTAAATCCTATAAACCCTAAGCCTAAAAAACACAAAAAATACCTAAGCCTTAAATCCTAAACACTAAAAAACCCTAAGAAACATTTAACCCTTAAAACCCTAAAAAACCGAACATCCCCTAAACCTAGAAAACTACATCCATAAATTGTATATGCTAAACCATAAAATACAGACAAAAAATCCCTAATACCTAAACCCTAAATCTACCAAACCCTAAAAAACCATAATCTAATAAACCATAAGAAACCCAAAATCCTATAAACCCTAAAAAAACCCTAAAAACCATTTAAAACCCCTAAGCTCTAAACCCTGAATCCTAAAAATCCGTCAACACTAAGCCTTAAACCCTACACCCTAAAAAACATTTAGAAACACTTAACCCTAAAAAACACAAAAACCCCAAAACCTAAAAAAATTCAAAACTATAAACCCTATATAGCCCAAAATGGTATATGCTAAACCCTAAAAAGCACAAAAAAACTCTAACCCCTAAACCCTAAACCTATAAAACCCTAAAAATCTTAAGCTAAAAAACCCAAAACCCTAAAAACCTAGATAAAATACTTAACCTAATACCCTAAACCTTAAGGAACCCTAAATCCTATAAATCCTAAAATAAATCGTAAAAAACCATTTAAAACCCCTACAATAGCTTAAGTTCTAACCCCTAAATCCTAAAAATCCATAAACCCTAGACTTAAAAAACACAAAAAAAACCCTAACCCGTAAACCCTAAAACCTGAAAAACCCTAGGATACACTTAACAATTAAAAACCCTAAAAAATCTGAAAACCCCTAAACCTAAAAACTCTAAGCTTTAAACCCTATAAAGCCCTAAATCGTATATGCTAACCATAAGAAACACAAAAAAAATCACTAAGCCCTAAACCTAAACTATAAAATCCTAAAAGTCCTTAACCGAAAAAACTCGAAGCCCTAAACCGTAAAAAAGTAGATAAATTCCTAAACCCAAAATCCTAAACATAAAAAACCTTGAGCCCTAAGCACTACCATAAAACCTTAAATCCTAATTCTAAAACCCTAAGAAACGCTAAACAAAATTCTAAAACCCTAAGAAACCCTAAACCTAAATTCTTAAGAAACCCAAAATAGAATAAACACTAAAATAAACCCCTAAAAACCATGTAAACCCCAACAAAACCCTAAATCCAAAAACCCTATAAGAAAAACTTAACCCTTAAAAATTATGAAAAAAACCCCAAAAACCCCTAAACCTAAAAAAAACGGTAAGGTCAAAATCCTATAAAGCCTAAATCATATATGATAAAGCCAAAAAAAACACAAAGAAAACCCTAAGCCCTAAACTCTAAACCTATTAAACCCTAAAAAACCTTAACCTAAAAATACCAAAGCCCTAAATCCTAATAACCTAGATAAAACCCTTAATATAAAACCCTAAACTGAAAAAACCTTTGCTCTAAACCCTAACCCTAATCCTAAACATCAAACACTAAGAAATCATAAACCTTAGAAACCCCAAATCCTACAAACCCCTAAATTAACTATAAAACCATTTAAAACTGAATGACCCCAAAAATGTGCTTCAGAAACACCTATAATTGTAATTTCCATATATCTCAAAATATGTGCATGATTTCAGAAATTCGACTTCATATTCTTATTCATGGGGTCAAATTGAGTGGGGGATGGTCTAACCCTAATTTTAGAGCAACCGTATCAAACTTCGAAACTCGCAAAAAATGCGATTTGGAGGGTCAAATTTAAAGGGGCATATCTCTTATCACACAAGGAACTGGAAGGGCCACAACCTATTAAATTAAAGCTCTTTGAGTTAGCTTTCCAACGCCCTTTGTTTCACCTCATTCCAAGTTTGGATGAGGGAGTTATGACCATTTTCGTAAAACTTGTCTGGGCAGATTTGCAATTTCCAGTGAGCTATTTTTTGAGGCGGGTTGGGAACGTTTTTTTTAAAAAAGGGGATATGTCCCATACTTAGTCATTTTTTTTAACTTCAAAAAACACTCTCTAAGCCCTCTCCAAAATTCCACCAAGATCCTCAACCAAATTCAAATGTCTCAAGCTCTAATTCCGGATTCAAGACTCAATCTCAAGCTTCAATTCTCCATTCCAATCTTCATCAAGGATTCTCCAAAGTTGAGGTATGTGGGTTTGATTGTGGAAACCTTCCTTTCCACAAGTCCAACCATTTATCCTCTATTTCTACCTCAAGTTTATGGGTCCTTATGGTTATTTATGAACTCTTGAAGTATGGAATTACTACTACACACCCTATTACGGTCTATTTTGCATATTATCATGAAATTGAATTATTATGTGATGTTTATGGTTTTCATGCTTCCATAATCAAATTATGAAGCTTGATATATATATATGTATGTTGTTGGTGGGATGATTTATATGGATTTTGGAATTGGTTGGACTTAGTACTCTTGAAATACATGATTTTATTTACATGAACATTAGCCCACCATGTGTTTGATAAAATGCCCATTTATAGAATTCTTAGGAAATGGAAGGTCCAATGTACGTCCTATGAGTCGGATGGTTATATAATTACTGAAATGATGATGAAATGGACACATGTATATGATTTTCTCTATATAAGTGTTGTGAGTCGACCAAGCCTAGCTCGGGAGGTTGTAGGCCCAGGTAACCGTATCGAGGGGTTAGTACGTTGGTTGCCTAGTACGGGGTGTAGTAGGCCCGTATAACCATATCGAGCGGTTTGTACATTGGTTCCTAGCTTGGGGGGTGGTAGGCCCGGGTAACCACATTGAGGGGTTTGTACCTCTTTCGCCTCTTCAAGGGGGTGGTAGCCCTTGGAAATACTATATTGATGGTCACTCGCCACAGATGTACTACGCCCCACTAAATATGATTTTTATGTAAGCATCATTATACATATCATTTTATTAATATGTCATCTATCGGGTATGATTATGCATTTTGCCTATGATGTCCATCTATTGTTGGATTGCATTGCATCCCATATACTTAGTACATTCAAACGTACCAATGCATACTCTATGCCTACATGATGTCAGCATGTCTGGACCGGAGCACCGCTTGACCATCCTCTTCCGCGTGGCTAATACGATTTTCTATCGAGGTTATTGGTGAGTCCTCCATTCCGGGGAAGTTTCTTATGATCTCTTGCTATGTATAAGACTTTTCCTTTTTTGTTATGTATTGACTATCAGGGTGAGCCCGGTAGTTTGTCTTGGCCCCCGCTAAGTACCAATGTTTAGAGGTGGTGTTGGACAAGTTGTGTATTATGCTTGAACTTGACTCATCTATGGTATTTATGTATCATTCCTTTTTTTTTCTTGCTCCCTTAGTCCCGATTTCCCCTTGATTATGCTTATCGCCTATGGTCATTTTAATTGCTTCCGCGACCAAGGATGTGTAATGATACGCTATGAGGCTTGTTTGGGGTTCCTTCGGGTTCCCCATTCGCCGGTCACGTTTAGGCCCTAGGCTTGGGTCGTGACAAAAACCCCTATAAAACCCTAAGCTCTTAACCCTAAATCCTAAAAATATGTAAACCCTAAACCTTAAAAACACAAAAACCCTTAAGCCTTAATCCCTAAACCCACAAAGCCCTAAGAAACACTTAACCCTTAAAACGCTAAAAAACCCAAAAACCCCTAAACCTATAAAATTCTAAGCTCTAAACCCTATAAAACCATAAATCGTATATGCTAAATGCTATAAAACACACAAAAAACCCTAAGCCCTAAACCCTAAATCTATAAAATCCTTAAATCCTTAACCTAAAAACCCCAAAGCCCTAAACCTAAAACCCTAGAGAAAACCGTTAACCTATAACTTTAAACCTAAAACACCCCTAAATTCTAAACCTAAAACACTAAGAAACCCTAAGAAACACTAAATCCTATAAACCCTAAAATAAAACCTAAAACCCATTTACAAACCCTAAGCTCTAAGCCCTATATCCTAAAAATCCGTAAACCCTAAACCTAAAAAGTACAAAAAATCCCTACGTCCTAAATCCTAAACCCTAACAAACCCTAAGAAACACTTAACCCATAAAAACCCTAAAAAATCTTAAAACTACTAAACCTAAAAATCTCTAAGCTCTAAACCCTATAAAGCACTAAATAGTATACGCTAAACCCTAAAAAACGCATAGAAATCCCTGAGCTCTAAACCTTAAACCTAGAGAATCCAAAAAAACCTTAAGCTAAAAAACCCAAAGCCCTAAACCCTAAAAACGTAGATAAAACCCTTAACCTGAAAACGTAAATCTGAAAAAACCATAAGACTTAAATCCTAAACACTAACCTAAAACCCTAAATCCTAAACCTCAAACCCTAAGAAACCCTAAACCTTAAGAAACCCTAAATACAATAAACCCTAAAGTAAACCCTAAATACCCTAAAAACCATTCAAACCCCAACAAAACTCTAAGCTCTAAACCCTAAATCCTAAGAATCCATAAACGTGAAACCTAAAAAACACAAAAAAACCCTAAGCCATAAACCGTAAAAACCCTAAGAAACACTTAACCCTTAAAAACCATAAAAAATCCAAAAACCCCTAAACCTAAAAAACTCTAAACTCTATAATGCCTAAACCATATATGCTAGAGCCTAAAAACCACTAAAAAAAACCCTAAGCCCTAAACTCTAAAACTAAAAACCCCTAAAAGCCTTAACCTAAAAAACCCAAAGACCTAAATCCTAAAAACCTAGATAAAACCCTTAACCTAAAACCCAAAACTGAAAAAAAAAACCTAATCCCTAAACCCTAAATACTAACCTAAAACCCTTAATCTTAAACCTAAAACCCTAAGAAACCCTAAAGCCTAAACTTTAAGAAATCCTAAATCCTATAAACCCTACAAAAAACCCTAAAAACCATTCAAAACCCCTACAAAACCCTAAGCTTTAACCAAAAATCCTACAAATCCGTAAACCCGAAACATAAAAATCACAAAAAACCCTAAGCCCTAAACCCTAAGAAACACTTAACCATTAAAAATCCTAAAAATGAAAAAACCTCAAAACAAAAAAAACATTAAGCTCTAAATCCTATAAAGCCCTAAATCTATATGCTAAACCCTAAAAAACACCAAAAAACCCTTAGCACTAAACCCTAAACCTATAAATCCCTAAAAACCTTAACCTAAAAAATCCAAAGTCCTAAACCCAAAAAAACCTAGGTAAACCCCTAAACCAAAAAAACCTTAAGCCCTAAACCCTAACCTAAAACCCTAAATCCTAAACCTTAAACCCTAAGAAACCCTACATCCTTTAAACCCTAAAATCAACTTTAACAAAAATTTAGAACCACTGCAAAACCCAAAGCTCTAAACTTAAATCCAAAAAATCCGTAAACCCATACTAAAAAACTAAAAAAGTCCCTAAGCTCTAAACCTTAAACCCTAAAAAACCCTAAAAACACTTAGCCCTTAAAACTCTTAAACTTAAAAAAACTCTAAGCTCTAAACCCTATAAAGCCCAAAATCGTATATGCTAAACCCTAATAAACACAAAAAAACCCAAAACCCTAAACCCTAAACCAATAAAACCCTAAATAACCTTAACCTAAAAAAACCAAATCCCTAAACCCTAAAAACGTAGATAAAACCCTTAACCTAAAGTGCTAAACCTCAAAAAGCCCTAATCCCTAAACCCTAGCCTAAAACCCTAAATACTAAACCTAAAACCCTAAACCTAAAGAAACCCTAAATCCTATAAACACTAAAACAAACAGAAAAAACCATTTAAAACTCCTACAAAACCTTAAGCTCTAAATCCTAAAAATTCGTAAACCCTATGCCTAAAAAATTTAAAGAAAACCCTAAACCATTAAAAACTATAAGAATTACTTAACCCTTAAAAACACAAAAACCCCTAAACCTAAAAAAACACTAATCTCTAACCCTTATAAGGCCCTAAATCATATATGATAAACCCTAAAAAGCACAAAAAAAAAACCATGACCTAAACCCTAAACCTAAAAAACCTTAATCTAAAAAATCCAAAACCCTAAAAACATACATAAAACCCTTAACCTAAAATCCTACACCTAAAAAAAGCATAAGCCCTAAACCTTAAACCCTAACTTAAAACACTAAATCCTAAACGTAAAACCCTAAACCCTAAACCTTAAGAAACCCTAACTTATATACAACATAAAATAAACCCTAAAAACCATTCAAAACCCCTACAAAAGCCTATGGTCGAAACCCTAAATCCTAAAAATCTATAAAACCTAAGAAAATCTTAACCCTTAAATACCCTCAAAATCACAAAAATCACTAAACGTAAAAAACTCTAAGGACTAAACCCTATATAGCCCTAAATCGTATATGCTAAACCCTAATAAACACACAAAAAACCCTAAGACCTAAACCCAAAACCTATAACACAATAAAAAATCCAAAGCCCTAAACCTAAAACCCAAGATAAAACCTTTAACCTAAAAACCCTAAGCCTAACAAACCCCTAAGCCCTAAACCTTAAACCCTAATCTAAAACCCTAAATTCTAAACCTAAAACCCTAAGAATCCCTAAACCTTAAGAAATCCTAAATCATATAAACCCTAAACCCCATTTAAAACCCCTACAAAACCCTAAGCTCTAAACTGTTAATCATTAAAATATGTAACCCAGAATCTAAAAAACCCAAAAAGCCGTAAGCCATAAACCCTAAACCCTAAAAAACCCAAATAAACACTTAAACCTTAAAAACCCCAAAAAACCCAAAAACCCCTAAACCTAAAACCTTCTAAGATCTAAACACTATAAAGGCCTCAATATATATATGCTAAATCCAAAAAAACATAGAAAATCCTAATCTCTAAACACTGAACCTATAAAACCCTGAAAAACCTTAACTTAAAAAAATCATAAAACCTAGATAAAATCCTTAACCTAAAAAAACCCTAATCCCTTAACCCTAAACCCTAACCTAAAACCCTAAATCTTAAACATAAATCCCTAAACCCTAAACCTTAAGAAACCTTAAAGTGAACCCTAACACCATTTAAAACCCCTACAAAATCCAAAGCTCTAAACTCTAAATCCTAAAAATCCGTGAAACCTAAACTTCAAAAACACAAAAAAAAACCTAAGCACTAAACCCTAAGAAACACTTAACCCTTCAACACCCTAACAAACCCAAAAACTCCTAAACAAAGAAAACTCTAAGCTTTAAATCCTATAAAGCCCTAAATCGTTTATGCTAAACCATTAAAAAATACAAAAAGCTCCTAAACCCTAAACCTATAAAACCCTAAAAAACCTTAACCCTAAATATCCAAAGCCTAAACACTAAAAACCTAGATAAAATCCTTAACCTAATACCCTAAATCTAAAGAAACCCCAAGCTCTATACCCTAAACCCTAATCTAAAACCCTAAATCGTAAACCTAAAACACTAAGAAACCCAAAATCCTAAATCATACGAAACCCTAAATCATATTAACCCTAAAATAAACCCTAAAACCATTTAAAACCCCTACAAAACCCTAAGCCCTAAACCCTAAAAAATCCTAAGAAACACTTAACCATTAAAAACCTTTAAAAACCAAGAACCGCTAATCCTAAAGAAAATATAAGCTCTAAACCCTATAAACCTCTAAATCGTATATGCTAAAACCTAAAAAACACATAAAAATAAAAACCTAAGCTCTAACCCCTAAACCTATAAAACCCTAAGAAACCATAACCTAAAAAATCCAATGCCCTAAACCCTAAAAACCTAGATAAAACCCTTAACCTAAAAAAACCCCTAAGCCCTTAACCCTAAACCCTAACCAAAAACCCTAAATCCTAAACATAAAACCCTCAGAAACCCTAAATCTTAAGAAACCCTAAAATAAACCATAAAAATCATTTAAAATCCCTACAAAACCCTAAGGTCTAAACCCGAAATCCTAACAATAAGTAAACCCTAAACCTAAAAAATACAAAAAACCCTAAGCCCTAAACTCTAAACTCTAAAAAACCCGAAAGCCCTTTAACCAAAAAAGCTCTAAGCTCTAAACCTTATAAAGCCCTAAATAGTATATGCTAAACTCAAAAACACACAAAAAAAACCCTAAGCTCTAAACCGTAAACCTATAAAATCATAAAAAACTTTAACCTAAAAATGCAAATCCCTAAACCCACCCTTAACCTAAAACAGTACATCTAAAAAAAAACCTAAGCCCTAAACCCTATATCCTAGCCTAAATCCTTAAATCCTAAGCCTAAAACCTTAAGAAACCTAAATACAATAAACCCTAAAATTGATTTAAAACCCCAACAAAACCCTAAGCTCTAAGCCCTAAATCCTAAAAATCTGTAAATCCTAAACCGAAAAAACACAAAAAAAACCCTAAGCCCTAAAAAACACTATGAAACACTTAACCCTTAAAAACCCTAAATAACTCAAAAGCCCCTAAAGATAAAAAAAAAACTCTAAGCTCTAAACCCTATAAGTCTAAACAATATATGCTAAATCCTAAAAAACACAAAAAACACTAAGCCCTAAATTCTAAACCTATAAAACCCTGAAAAATGTTAACCTAAAAATGATTAACCTTAAAAACCCAACGCCCTAAATCCTAATCACCTAGATAAAATCCTTAACCTAAACCTATAAACTGAAAAAAAACCTAAACCTATAACTGAAAAAAAAAACCTAAGCCCTAAACCCTAAATCCTAAACCTAAAACGTTAAGAAACCCTAAACCCTAAACCTTAAGAAACTCTAAACCCTACAAACCCTAATTTAAACACTAAAACAATTTAAAATCCCTACAAAACCCTAATCTCTAAATCCTAAATCCTAAAAATCCAAAAACCCTAAACTTAAAAAGCACAAAAAACCCTAAAAAAAAGAAACTCCAACCTAAACTAAGGATTGCACAAATCTAAACTAGCGTAAGATGCAAACGAGAATTAAAAAATAAGAATACGGAAGATAATCCTAACTCTTAACAAACAATCCCAAATCACATACAATAAATGGGAAACATTACCTAAGAAATCTCAATGTAAGAACAAGTTGATTGTAACCTACCCCAAAGTAAAATACGCACGCTCCAAAACAACTAAACATAATCTCTCCTAATCAAATCACTTCCGAGCACTGATATTCTAGCATATTTTTTTATTACAACGTAAATATATGGGCATTTAGACATAAAATTTGCAATAATTAGAGAAATACCCAAAAATTGAGTGAAAATGAGAAAGTGGGACCCACACTAGGAATCCAAGAAATGACTGACCCAAAAGGTTCTAAATAGGTAAAGGAGATTGTACCCAAGAAAATGGGAACAATATGAGCTCATAAAAATGTAAACTCAAGTCGACACTTATAACGAAACATCAAACAAAAAGACAAAAGCCACAAATTCATCCACAAATACCTTGGGATCAAAACCAATGGTCGTTCTCGATCAAACTCAACATTCTGGAGCTAACATCACTGATCTAATTTCCATCTGAGAGGGTTTAACATGATTGATAACAGTAGTCAACTTATGCCAAAATTTAAAGCTAAAATATCTAAAGATACAAACATAAAATGAAAGCCTCACAACCCAAACCAACAACACTACTAGACAAAAAATACATTTTGGAGCTGATGGAACTTATAGAATCCTCATTCAATATCAGACTTTCTAGATATTGACTAAACTCAACTCTCTTTTATTTCAAAAGGCTCCAAAAGAAAAAACCTAGATCAAAGCACTCCAAAACACCTTGGGAAATGTGCCACGCAATGCAACACCTTATAGGAGCTACAATTAAGCTATGTGAAGAGGAGAAATAGTTAAAGTATAAAATAATACAGAAACACCTCGAGGTTCATTGAATTCATTTTCTATCCCTGAATTTTAATTTGACAACCAGTAATTCTCTGAATCTTGAATTGCGAAAGCTTACTTCTTCAAATTGTAGAAAGAAGTGAAATAAAAAATTAGAGAACCAAAATAAATTTAGGTTGTAAGTATGGAGAAGAAGAAGAAAAGGATGACGACGCATGAATGTCAATCTCTAGGATTGACGAGAAGGAGGCCCAAGAAAGATAAATAAGACCATAAGTATGTGAAGTAATGAGTTTTTTCATGAAACATTATTTTTCTTTAATCAAAGTTACTATTCATTTATCTTTTAAAAAGTTTTTCCATTCGATGTTGTGACCTTACTTTCTATACATTTCTTTCATGAAACAATATTTTTTTATTAAAAAAATAGTTTTGCATGAAACAATGCTTTTCTTTAAAAAAAATGTTTTTCATGAAACAAACATAAGATGGTATGTCTCTTTATTACATTTGATGCCGTTTTCTTACTTTCTATGTGTTTCTTTTCAGTGTAATAGATTGTTGATTCTCATTACAGGCTATGTGTTTGGCTTACCTACCGCTTTTTAGAGTAGTTGTTCTGATGACTTGAGATTTTTGGCCGTAAAAATTATTAAACTTTTAAATTGTGGGGGGGGGGGAATATATTTTAGAGTGGAAAAAGTTAGTAAAACTCTTAAAGTAGAGAATAAAGAAATAGAGATAAATAGATTGGTGTGATGTTTTAGATAACAAAAGAAATAATGATAATCATAAGAGAAATTAATGAAAGAACTGTGAATTTCTAATTATTACAGAAATCCAGTTATAATGTGTTACTTACATAATCAGTTGGGAGTAGGGTTAATACCAAGGGACTAAGGGTCAATCACCCACATATTTCCAGAACTGCGTTCCCCTATTTGATAAGTCCCCACTATAGGAAACATATGTACTTATCACGCCAGTCATACCTTTATACCCCTGTCAAGGTATATTGGGTCCTCTCGATGGGGTGATACATCGGACTCCAGAGATAGCTCTCGTGGTTTTAAATTGGTTAACAATATCTCCCACTGTTATATTGTAGTGCATTGTCTGCTGGCAACTCTAATTCATAAGCCACTTTACCAACTCTTTTCAAGATCTTGTAAGGGCCTACATATCTAGGACTGAGTTTCCCTTTCTTGCCAAATATCATCACCCCCTGCATAGATGACACAGTCAAGAAAACCCAATCATCAATTTGGAACTCCATGTCCCTTCTCCTTACATTTGCATAGGACTTCTAGCGACTTTGGGTTGTCTTAAGTTTATCTATGATGAGCTGAACTTTTTCCATAACATCATGAACCGAATCTGGCCCTATCAAGGCTGCTTTACCTACTTCAAACCAACTAACTATAGATATACATCTACGCCCATTCAATGCCTCATAAAGGGCCATCTGAATGCTGGAATGGTAGCTATTATTGTAGGCGAACACTAGAAGACGAAGGTGATCATCCTAACTACCCTTGAAGTTGATCACACAAGCTCTCAACATGTTCTCTAAGTTCTGAATGGTACGCTCTGCCTTACCATTCGTATGTTGATAAAATGTTGTGCTGAGATTAACCTGTGTACCAAGACTTTTCTGAAATGACTTCTAGAAATGAGAGGTAAACTGAGGACCTCTACCTGAGATGATAGAGAAAGGAACCTTATGTAACCTGACTATCTCATTAATGTAAATCTTGGCGTAGTCCTCGGCCAAATTTGTAGTCTTGACAGCCAAGAAATGATCAGACTTAGTAACTCTGTCTACTATCACCCAAATGGAGTAATGTCGTGTGCGAGTAGGGGTGTTCACAGGTCGGTTTGGATTGGTTATTGGTCAAAACCAAAACCAAACCAACTTAATCGGTTTTAAAATTATCATAACCAAACCAAACCAAATATAATATATATTTATCAGTTTGCTGGTTATCGGTTTTGGTTTGGTGTGATTCAGTTATTCGGTTATTAACCATACAAAAAAATAAAAGAAACAATTCATTTAAAATGTGAAAAAAAGTGACAACAATCCATTCAAAACGAAAAATAGTTATTCGATCGCTAAATTTACTATCAATAAAGCTTTAAAAGTCACTATATTGTCCAAGAAGGAATAGACAATAACATTTTCAGTCGCAGAAAGGATTGTCATAGACACTCATATGCATGAAATCAATAAGATAAATGCTTCATCTTGGGAATTTTTGCTTTTAATAAGTAAATTATAAAGAAACTTTGATGAAAATATGTGTAAGATCTTTAAAATTATTTATAAAAATAATATATTAAGTATGTATATTAATAAAATATATGTATATAATTCATTGGTTCGGTTCTGTTATTTCTTAAGTTTTTTCGAATAAAACCATAACCAAACCAAATACTATCGATTTTCAAAAATCTAAAACCAAACCAAACCAAACCAAAATAAAATCGGTTTTGTATTATCGATTTGGTTCAGTTTTTCAGTTTGGATCGTTTTTATCCAATCTGTGAACACCCCTATCTACGAGTACGAGGTAAACCTGTAATGAAGTCCATGTTTATCACTTCCCCCTTCCATGAAGGAATGTTGATCTATTGAGTCATACCTCCTGGTTTCTGATGTTCTACCTTCACCTGTTGACAATTAGGGCACTTAGCCACAAAATCAGCTATATCCCTTTTCATGCCATTCCACCAAAAGTCTTCTCACGGATCACGGTACATCTTAGTGGCGCCTGGATGAATAGAATACCTGCAGTTCTGGGCTTCAGGAAGGATCTACTATCTCAACTCACCGACCTTAGGTAAATATAAATGACCCTAATAGCGAAGCACACCATCTGCCCATTGGGAGAAAACCTCAACTCTCTGCTGATGAACTGCACCCTTCAACTGAAGCAATATAGGATCACATTCTCTTCCCTTAACCTCTGCTACCAATGAAAACTTTGATCCATTCTGAACTTTCACAAAGCTGATATGTTCACAAGGAAAACTCCTAAGCAAGTAAGTCGGTGAAAATCTTTTGCTAGTTCTTTTCTTTCTTCCTCAACTTGTGCTACACTCCCATAGATAGTCTACTAAAAGTAGCTGCTACTACATTGGCCTTACCAAGATGGTAAAGCATATTCATATCATTGTCCTTAAGGAACTCAAGTCATCTCCTTTGGCAAAGATTCAACTCTTTCTGGGTAAACAAATACTGAAGGCTCTTATGGTCTGTGAACACATCTATGTGAACACCATACAAGTAATGTCTCCAAATATTTAGGGCAAATACTACAGCTGCAAGCTTGAGGTCATGGGTGGAATAGTTCTTCTCATGCACATTAAGTTGTCTAGAAGCATATGCTATAACCTTACCTCGCTGCATCAAGACACAATCTAGGGCGACTCTAGATGCATCACAATAGATCACATAACCGTCTAAACCCTCTGGTAGAGTTAAAACATGAGTTGTAGTCAACCTCGTTTTCAGTTCTGAGAAGCTCTTCTCACAATCATCTGACCACTTGAAGTTAACCTTTTTCTAAGTCAACTTAGTCAATGTATAAGCTATGGATGAAAATCCTTCCACGAACCTTCTCTAATAACTGGCTAATCCCAAGAAACTCATGATATGTGTATAAGAGGTAGGTCTGGGCCATTGTTTCACTGTTTTTATTTTCTGAGAATCCATACGAATCCCTTCACTAGACACTATATCCCCGAGAAAAGAAATAGATTGTAACCAAAACTTACATTTGCTAAACTAAATGAATAATTGGTGATCTTTGAGAGTTTAAAGGACAACCCTCAAATAATTCGAATGTTCTTCTTCATTCCTCGAGTAAGTGAGGATATCATCAATAAAGATGATAACGAACAAGTTTAAATACTGCTAGAACACCTTGTTCATCAAATCCATAAAAGCTGCAGGATAATTGGTTAATCCAAATGACATAACTACAAATTCATAATGACCATACTGAGTTCTGAAGGATGTTTTCAGAATGTCACTATCTTTGACTCTGAGCTGATGATAACCGGATCTGAGGTCTATCGTTGAGAAATGACTAGCACCATAAAGTTGGCCGAACAAGTCATCCATCTTGGGAATAGGGTACTTATTCTTGATTGTGACTTTATTCAACTGATGATAGTCAATGCACATTCTGAGAGAACCATCTTTTTTTTTCACGAACAACACTGGTGCACCCCATTTGGAAATACTAGGTATGATGAAGCCCTTATCTAGTAGATCTTTCAACTGCTCTTTCAATTCCTCAAGCTCAGTTGGAGTCATTCTTTAAGGAGGAATAGAAATAGGCTGGGTATCTTGAAGAAGATCAATTCCGAAGTCAATTTCCCTTTCGGGAGGAACTCCAGGAAGATCTTCTAGGAACTCATATACTAGTGGAACTGAATCAAGCGTTGTGGTTTCAGACCTTGAATCCTTAACCCGAACTAGATGATAGAGATACCCCTTAGAGATCATCTTTTTGAACTTAAGGTAAGAGATAAATCAACCCATAGCCACTGACCTACTACCCTTCCATTCTAAGATTGGCTCGTCTGGAAAGTAAAACGAACAATCCTACTTCTACAATCGATTGAAGCATAATAGCAATGTAACCAATCTATGCGTAGAATGATATCTAAGTCTACCATTTCTAACTCTAGAAGATATTTTGAGATGAAATTCTAAGATACTGTGACATGGAAATTTTTGTATACCCTTCTAGCTATAACTGGGTCACCGATTGGAGTAGAGACTGAGGAGGGTTCTAAAGAGTTTCTGGACTAACACCGAAGTTTATTGTTATATAAGGTGTTACAAAGGAAAGAGTAACCCCTAGAACTAAAAAAGCATAAACACCAAAATGAAAGACTTGCAACGTACCAGTAAGCACCTCAGGAGAATCTTCCTATTCTTGGCAAGCGTGGAGAGCATACAACCTGTTCTAGCGCTGACTGCTACTTGTACCAGATGATGTACCATGCGGAGTTAAGTGACTTGTTGGTCCTGCTAAAGTTGTAGACTGAGCCCTACCATTATTTTCTCTCTGTCCCTATTTAGAAGAAGGGCAATCTCTCAATCTGTGACCAGTCTGACCACACACAAAATATCCATCCTTTCTTGAAAGACACTCGCTCGGATAATTCTTACCACACTTTTGGCAAGTTTGGTAGGTCCTAGTAACTGAAACACTCCCCTGAGACTTAATCCCTAATGCCCTACTTTTCTGATCCTGTCGAAACCTGGAGGATGGAACACTAACTGATGAAGGTGCTGGGGTTGATGAACTTTACTGAAACTGCAAGCTATTTCCACAACCCGATTTCTGCTGAGAGTACTCAGAGTTTCCTTTCCTAGCCTTTTTATCATCCTTAGCATTCTCCCTATGCTTGTCTTCCTCAACCTGCTGAGCATGAGTCATAAGCCTAGAGGTGTTCATATCTTTCAGCAATATAGCATTTTTATAGTTTGTTCTCACCAAGTTGGATACCTCAAATAGAAACTTACTCACGTCCGACCTAGGATCGACAACCAAATGCGAAGCATACCTAGAGAGCTGGGTGAACTTGTGTCCATACTCTTGGACTAACATAGAACCTTGTCTCAAATTCATGAATTCCGGAGCCTTAGCCTCTGTCAACTATCTTGGCAAGAACCTGTCCAGAAAAGCTCCAGTAAAACTCTCCCTTGTCACATGAGCTGCATTCTCATCCCTGTTGTTTTTCCACTATGTGAACAGTATGTGAGCCACATCCTTAAGCTAGTAGGACGCTAACTCTACCTTATTATTTCCAGTCAGTTGAATCACTCCAAAGATCTTCTTGACCTCATTAATAATGTTCTGCGGATCCTCACCAACTTGTGACCCAAGAAATTCTGGTGGATTCATCCTAACGAAATCACAGATCCTAGTGGCCACTAATCCACCACTAGCATTTTTAGGAACTGGAACCTGTTGATTGTTCTGGTTAGATACACTCTAGGCCAAAAGTTGAATGGCGTTCTGAAACTCTACATTTGAAACGTCTTGATCTAGTACTAGAGGAACTGCATCAGCATTGCAGGCATTAATATTCCTTGGGAAAGCTCTACGAGGAGCAATGATCTAAAAACACATATGTCATGACCCACGGGTACCCCCTAGATCTAATACGACGTACTTGACCCTGAAGAGGTCTCATATAATCCCTTAGTATATCATAACATAAGAACATAGGGAAAACTATTGAAATTTAAAACTTTTCTTTACAATCGAAGTCTTTTATAAAATGAGAGAGAGTCTATAACACTTTGTCTCAAAACATCTATAATACTTGGATTAAAAGTTAGGGACACAGCCCTTACAAAAGTCTAAAACATAAAAGAATGACTTAAAAGACATAATGGTCAAGCCCTCGAATACTATGAGGACTCACCAATCTTCTTCCTCTTGATATACTATGGTCCTAGCCACGAGGGTAGAAGCCGATATCATCAAACCCTGCATTTATAGAAAACGTAGAAATATGGGTTAGCACAAAATATACCAAGTATGGAAGCCATGCATAAAAATCTTTAAAACATGCATAAAAGGGACATTTTAGTTGAAACCATGTTATATGCCACTTTGGAACATCATCTTCGAAATAATTGAGAGAATGTAGCGCATAAGACAAATCATGTACAATTCATCATAGCATCAAGGATATCATCATAATCACAAGCATAGTCTCGAACATAAACATAATGCACACTCCAATCTTCACAAGACATAGTTCACATACATAATTTCATACCTAGATCATCTCATCATAATAGAACTATCATATAGGCAACCCTAAGCTATACTTGTGAAATGCGTAAATAGAATCCCATAATCCTATCTATACTAAGTATCACTTCTAGGCCACCATGATCATGCATAGCATACCTTGACCATATCCATAGCCAACACTCATAGACAAGGAGAAATTCATGTTCATAACTTGTAATAAGTAAAGTCACTCATAGTAACAATCCATATCATGCATGCATAAATTCATATATCTCTATAGCATAAGGAAACCACACCATAACCCCTTTGTAAGTTTATTTGTGCAAGGTACAAGTGAAGTCCCATAACCCCACTCATACTAAGCAAAGATCATTAGGAAGTCATAAGTATAGTTATTGTTCATAAATCATATAAAGCATACATTTAACTCATAATCATAATGTCATAACAGAAACATACCATGCCCACTCTCAAAGCCTACTTGTGCAATACATGAATGAAGTCCCATACCGACATTCATACTAAGTAAAACCCCTTGAGGAACCATAGTACACAACTCATGTTCTTGTAATAATTCATAATCTTATCATATATGGAAATATAGCCTTAATGGACATAGACCATGTGATATACATGAAATCTGGTGTTCTACCCCCACACCGAAAAGAGGTGTTCTACTTGCCTAAGGTAGAACTAAAATTTTAGCTTTTAGGTGGATCCACTAGCTAAAAACGTATGTGGTCACATTGTTATGGGATAGGGAGATTACTACTAGAAACTCGGACTACTAACATGGAGGTTTCCATCTCATGAGATAAACATATTGGGAACCCGGACTACTAACGTGAAGGAACTCATCTCATACTCATAGTCACTCCGTGCTAAGCATAATTCCCTTTAAATTCATATTAAGTCTTTACTTAAGTTCATGTTCATGAGAGAATTCACTAAGAACTCAAACCAACATAATATCATATAAGCTCATAGATTCATTAGGTGAGAATGTCCTTTCAACCTTATAATCATCAACATGTGAGTAAACCTTTCACATCATATTCATAGTGTGTTTTTGAGAATAGCTTCTCAATCAACACAACAAGCTTATGATAAACATACATACTTCATGCATAGTCATGTGTGAGGGTGCATATGAGAATTAGCCTTTCAACAACACCTTAGTTACATCATAGTCATGTCCATGCATGGGGGAGGTGTGTGTGTGATTGTCCTTTCAATTACACAATAACAACATTATCATCATAGACACTTTACTCTCTAAGTGTTCATAAAACATGCACATAATAGCATAATCATGCATACCCTTCATACCTTGCATTTAAGGATCATGTTAAGTCAACACATCTATCATTCACAACATGAGACATAGACATAGTCAAAACTCAATTACAACATTCATTCCATGTATACACTCATATACTCATATTATAGGCCATGTGGATGAAGTACTTTCACGATAATGCCATTTACAACTTAACATATATAATAGCTTCCTTCTTAAAGCCTTAACATTCTTTAGCTTATTCATATTAGCTTGTACCCTTAAAACCTTAGGAGTCATCTTTATACTACAAGCCTTATTCTCAAGCAGTACTTCACATGATCATCATGTAAACCTAATTCTCAAGGTAAACCAACCACATGCTTCATGCTTACTCAATTATAGTCATGTTGCATCAAGTAAACTAAATCTCAATACTACTATAACAATGATTCATCATGTGAGCCCTAATCAAGTTAGTTCATATCTACAAGATTTACTTTTAACCAATTCATGTCCAGGTTATCTAATTTAAGGCAATTCATCAAGTAGTTCATCAATCTTAGAAGGTCACATCTAAACCCTCAATTAGCCTCTTTGATGACATAGCCCTAGACCACATAAATTTCACCCTAGAATCTTAATTTCATCAAGTATACATGTAGAGTCATACTAAAATCATGCAATCACATCATAATCTGCTGACATTCAATCAATTAGATCAACTTGCAACAACATTCTTTATGTAAAGAAGGACCATATCTAGGATTGGGGAACTCATGGATTCTTGAAGAATTCAAGTTAAAATCATATAAAATCATTAATACATCCATAAAAGAAGATAATTCAACCTTTAAAATAAACTTGAAAGGAATCAATGGGGTTGAGTTGAAACCCTAGCTTTTGGAGATTTCTAGATTTGAGATAAAAGCTTTTGAATGGACTACTTGGGTGATAGCTACCCAAGGTTGAAAACATCCATACCTTATTAAGATTTTCACACGAAATTGAAGAAGAAAGATTGCTCCTTGAACCCTAGGCTATACCTCATTCTTGCTCTTCAATGGAGTTTTAGAGAAAGAAATATTGGAGAGGGGAGGTAGTTTCTAATTTTTGAGTTTGTGGAAAAAGAGTTGTAAGGGTAGTTAATATTCTTAAAAGCCTTAAATAAGTATAATAAAACCATAAAAACCGACCTGTAACACTAACTAATTAATTAGTAATTTACTGACTTACCCCTCAAGTTGGCCGAATCTAGGAAAGCTCCAGGGATGACCTACGCCCACCAACCGATGGACCGTAGGTGTAGTCACGCCCCATCCAGCAGGTCTGTGGTTTGGTTCAGAAGCTAGTCTCATTGAAGCCTTGACCTATGCCCCACACCTACAGGGCATGGATGGACCTACGTCCAGTAGGTTACACAATTTTTGACAGCTTTTTGGCAGCCTGTTGGTCGTCTTGAAGGACCCTTGGGGGGTCCTTGGGGGGTCATGCCTTGATATTTAGGTCCTTAAACCTTAGTACTAAGTAGGTGAGGTTGTTTTACGACTCTTATATTTACGTTTTATAGCATTTAGGCCACTAGACTAGATGTTAGGCTCTAGCTTAGTTCATTAGATTTCTAGGGTGTTACATTATTTCCCCCTTGGATACATTCATCCTCGAATACTGATCCAGACACCAAAATAAGTTAGAAACTCAAGACTAGTAGCCCATCATGTATGAAACATCAAAATGCACATACACAAGGAGGAAACATCAGTCCATCTCAAGAGATGATCAATGCAATACGAGGAAGTAGGAACTACATCTACCAACCCAATATGCATGAAATGCAAGATATCTCATCTTCATAGGAGGAACTACCTTCTCCAACTAAAAGCAAGCTCAACACAACATTAGGGATCCAATATGCCATTTCATTAAAGCATCACAAAACATGTTCGTCAAATCATCTCATGAAGTCAAATATGCCATTATCATACTAAAATGCACAATCATCATGAGGAACATATAAATCATGAAAAACTCATTTTATACAAAATAAGAATCTCTGTTGAACATGCATAACATAAGGAGATCGTGGAAATTTTCTAAAACACACATGACTCCAAAACATAATACAAGCCCAAAAAGGAATTTTTGGTCTCAAGCTAGAATATGAATAGAAGAAAGGGATGAGGATATCGGGACTCTCAAACAATTTTGCTATCTAAGAACATCATCTCCCCCTTAAGAGTAAGCCCCTTACTACGACTTCAAATACTACTCTTTCCAAACAAACCCAAAGTATCACTAAAACTTATTATAACCTTACCATGTTCTAAAACTAATAGTGGTCTAATAATCATGCATCCAAATCCTACAAACGTTAACAAGACCAACACTATGAGACAATGGAAACATTGGACACACATAACATCCATGACTCCACAATCATGAAACGATTTAAGAAATACTCATAATCTTAAGTTAAAGGAGGGATAGAAGGGAAAATAAGGACATCGGGACATCTCATTGGCCCTTGGTCTCCCAAGTAGCACCCTCAAATAAAACCCTTACTAACATACGACTCCTCATAATTCTCGTAGAACCACTTCCTTACTCTTCTATTTCTTAACTTGCTGGTCAAAGATCCCAATGGGTACTTCTAAATTAGAGAGGTTCTCATTAAACAACTATAGCTCACAAGCAACCTTACCAACACCTCTCAAGGTCTCATATGAGCCTACCAAACTGGGACAAAACTTTTCAGACTCACTACACCTCTTAAGGTGAAAATTTCAAGCCAATCCATATAATGAACATCTAGAACACTTAACGATCTTGCTATCTAAGAACATTTCTTTCAACTTCTAAGGTCGGATCAAGTTATCACTCAACTTTCCCATCCATCACATAAGGTGATTCTAAACCATGGATAATTTTACTTCTATCCTCATTTAAATGAGTCTACTCACTAAACATCTATATGCATCACTTAAACACCACTATTCATCAAATCCTCCATCACCTCCTAAAATTCATTATGGCTAAGTAGGGTTCTAGCTTCATTATCATAAACAAAAATGAAACCCATTCATACTAAGGGAAACATAAAGGTCTAGCATATCAAGTCACCAAACACATTTAATACCAGAATCTAATAAAGCATAAAACACATGCCGAAACCATTAAGAGGAACTTGCTTACACCTCTTTTTCTAGCCTTAAGCACTGGGCATTCTCTTACTTTGTGACCTTCATTACCACAACCATAACAACCCTTTGTGCCGGCTAGACACTTAACACCATGCCCTTTTTCGAGACCTAGAAAAAGTAGTCTTAATCACATAAGATCCACTACCACTCACTCTTTGAGACTTAAGGGTAGACACCCTTGATGTTTGTATAATGAAGACACAACTTCCGATTCAAGTGTCTATGATCGTACAATAGTAAAGTAACCCAACCAAAGGTTGGGGTCGAGTCCCAACGGAGGGTTTCCTGAAAATTAGTAGTTAAGCGCAAAAGTGCTAAAGCTAACCGTAGCTAAAAACTTTACCAAATGAAGACATGACATATTAAAGGGTTTGACACGAGTTTCAATTATCAATGCGGGCTTTTTAAACAAGTAAAGAGCAAAATCAACAAAAATAAAGAGAGATACGAATATAGAGATGGGATTCTTGGGACGTGATAGGAATACAGGCAAAACTTGATCATTGGGTGCATGCTTTTGATAGTAAATTCGTTGAATATTTGTGACTAGGCTAGACTATAGTGGGGTAAATTCTCTCTTGTGCAACTTAACAAAAATCAACTCGGTTTCTCTTGAACATTGAGTGGCCTCTTCAAGCACAACCTCCTCCTTAGGTCACTCACTCCCTCGAGCTGAGTGTGTAAGAGAAGGACTAGGGTTCACTCTCTTGAGCAAAACCTTTTGTCGACCTAATCCCACCGGCTATCAATTTAGTAGTTTTAGTTTTACGACCTCTATCTCGAGCAAGCCGAAAACAAAAAGGTGATATCGTATTTGCAACTACAATTTCATTAGGTTCCACCACAACTACTAAACGAAATCACATTTACAGAACAAATAAACCATCAACAAGCAAGACCCAATAGATAATCTAACCTATATTCACAAAATCACACCCCAAGAATTGGTGTTTTAGCTAGACATGTAAAAGAGATAAAAAGGTATACCAATCTTAGTTTCCATCAATGGTTATGCACAATTAAGCCTTAAAACAAGTCAAGAGTGAAGAATCCACAAGATCCAAGTTCAAAATCTTGGAGTTGAAACCTTTTGAATCTTCAAGATCTTCAAAAAACCCTCTCCAAACTTAGAGAGAATACTGTCTCTCAAAAATGTATTCGAAACTTAATACAACTAAAACTGACTACTAAGAATAAAAATAAACTAGTATTTTTAGTT
The DNA here is from genome assembly GCF_900185275.1 of Solanum verrucosum. Lineage (NCBI taxonomy): Eukaryota > Viridiplantae > Streptophyta > Magnoliopsida > Solanales > Solanaceae > Solanum > Solanum verrucosum. The sequence goes on from NW_026020228.1 coordinate 28,552, forward strand.
TTCAAAAAATGTGCTGCGAAGGAGCCATTCGGTGCAGTTAGTCGGGATCCCTGATACACTCAACTATTCGCCTTTTGGTCTGCTTCATCGCTTTTCAGCTCTTGCCTTCAATATCTTCGCATCCTTGATCATTGGGTGTTATAGTACTACTTCGTGGAACTACTCAGTGACACACCGACTACTACATTTCATCGCCAATTTGATCTTTTCCTTCAGGGCTCAGCACACAAAAGGCGAGGATAAGGCCTTTTTGCGACTCACCGTATAGGTTCGGCGATTCTCAGATCCTTGTTTCTTCAATCTTTCATCTACCTTTATTCCTTTTTGCTAAGTAGTGTCTATGCTTTCCCTCAAACTCCAAATACCTGAAACTTAAGGGTTTTCATCAGATATTGAGACAAATTATGCATTTGAGTACACTAATTCTATCAAAATATAGCCCTAAATGAGTCCAATTTGTGGACTCATCAACACCCCCAACTTAAACTTTTGCGCGTTCTCAAGCAAACTCAAGTTCAACCATTCAAAAATGGTATCTCAAACAGTGCTACACAAGACCCAATCATGAATGCACATAACAAGACTCAATTTACTTATGCAACGATCAAATGTACACTCAAAGATTAAAGTTGTGACTCACCAATATCAAAGAATCTCATGCTGACAATACTTGCTTCAAATGCAAGTTCAAGCTCAACCAAAGTGTTCAAATGCCCTCACACAGGGAATGATTCCATATTCATACACAATGGTTTGCAATTTAAATCTTCGGAATTAAATGCAAAGCTCACACTCACAAAGATGAACACAATGTATGCTTTCACCCATAGGTTTGTTCGTATTTTCTAATCAACATTTGTTGCGACTTACTCAAGATTAAAAAGGTCTTTTCAAGGCTTGTAATGGGGTTGAGTGAAAAGGTATGGTCGTTTAGGCTCAATGACTTTCATCCTCATGAAATGTGGTGCTTACACACTTCCTTTCCTATTCCTTCATCATTCTCTTTAGTGCTCATAAGTTATCCTATTATTCACTTTCCATGAATTGTTTGGAAACCCCATTTATTTTGTACTTTATTCCACAAATTTATTTTTCATTCTTTTTCTTTTTCTTTCTCTTTTCACTTTTTTGTTATATGGAGAGGTTCCATTTTACTCAAAACCATGGGTAAGATGGACTTTCTTGCACTTCTTGATTTGTCTTCTCTTTTCACCATACACCTAACTTAGACTTTTGGCCTAAGTTGGCTATTCAATTAACCATAACTTCATGATGATTATCGGTAATGGATAAAAAAGGTCTAGTTTTCATCGAATTTCTTCCAAAGGAAGGTTAAGGCTCAAGGGGAGTTCAAAAGAGGTTCACAAATGCTCAGAAGGTAGACCACAAAGAGGTATCTGTCAAATTTGCTCACACTCTTCGAAGTTGCCTAAGATCATATCAAGAGATAGCCTTACTTAGTCGATCGGACCAACGGGGAAAATTCTAGGTGTATTCATGCATGGTTCAGAGTAAGCTCATCACACAAGGCATTGACACTAAATTCAAACAAGACTCCACAGTTTCGCTAGTGTGCAACAGTCATCACAAAAGAATCAATTTGAAACATGGATAATCACAACGAGATTCAAAGAGTTCACATACTGTCTATCCAACTTCATTTTACCTTATCGTAGTTGCACATTCATGTTCGTTCGATTAAGAGCACTATTCAAGTCAACGGATTGTATCGGAACTGAGACTTAAATTTTGCAAAAGAATAGCCACATTCAACACACGAGAGGTGGCAAAAATTTTCTGACGTGTCAAAATCATTTTGCAATTTAAAATAAAAGGAGCCACAAGATTAAACATCCACCGAAAGTAGTGTAAACATAATTTAAAACACAAAACCTAAATATAAAGAAAGGTGGGCCTCACCCTATAACAAATAAAAACATTTGTCCTCAAATGTAAATAACAGAGAATCTGAAATGTAAAACAAATGAAGATAGAGAGGGAGGTAAAGAGGGGATCCTAGCAAATCGATCGCTCGATCTGTCTGGGCTTTAGTATCCGGAGAGACCCCAGAAGGACCAGCTCCAGTGGATCCAGCAACAAGGGCTAAGGAAGCCTGCACAATAACATTTATCATAATTGCTTCCATCTAGGTCAGGTCTTCATCTGCAGCTCCCTCAGTCTCCTCATGTATCTCTTCATCAGTCTCTACTTCTGACTCAGGATCGGCTGTCTGGTCCGCTCTATCCCCATGTCCAAGGGTTTTCCGAGGCATCTCAGGCACGTCTGGAATCTCCACTGTTCCAAAGGCCATGGATACATCGGTGGACTTCAAGTGGTCTACATCTTTTCACAGCTCAGCAATAGCAGCTTTTAAAGCCATCACCTCCTCTGTGGCTGCTTGGTTGTGCTCACACATCGCTATACTGGCCTCTAGTGCATCAATGGTAGTGCTTAGAGGTGTCACACATCAGCTAGGGCAATCTGCATCATGCTTGGAACATAAGCCTTTAGACTGGCAGCTCGACGATCAGCAGAAAGGGCCAGTTGTCCCATCCGGAGTAGGGAAGCCTGGGTTTGTGGAGGTCGGGAAACAACAAAAACAACAATAGGTCTTGAAGGCACGACAACATTAGAAGAACTTGGATTGTTAGTAGGAGTAGCAGTGGTAATTGATATACCTGAAGGCCTAGGGACTAGAGTAGGCAAAAATGCATGTGCAGGTGATTATTCTGTGTTCATTGACTCCACCGAGGCTGCCTTCTTCCTTTCTGCTTGATCCATAAGTTACTCGGCTACGATCCTCCAGATATGAGTAGAGGATGTGGGTATCACTTCCACATCTTTCTTGGCTCCTCTAAGTACCCGAGCCCATTTGCACAATTTTGTGATCAATACTGGGAATGGAAGGGAGGTCCGGGTATTCCTTGCATGCATGTGTATCTCTGAAGCAATGATCGTACACACATTTATCTGAGTTTTCTCTATGATGCAACCCAGGCAGGCTGCCTTAGCAAGGCGTAGGATCGACTCATTCTAGGACTGCATAATTGTGCTGCTGATAAAACCAAACAAGAATCTTGCAGCAATGTTCAGTTCTTTCTTTTCAATTTGAGCTCCTTCCACCAACCACTTTGGAGTTTCATCAGAAATTAGTGGGGCTAACCACTTTTTCATTTCATCCAAATTCTCCGTTCTGATCAAGTGCTGGAAGTGATCCCTAATATCTGTGGACATGTCTAAGACTACGTTGATCGCCCCACTATCACACTTTACCGTCCTGCCTCTAACAACCACATAGTCAACTTCTTTGAAGGCTGCTGCTAGCTATTTTTTCTGGGGTATTAGTGCACTGTATGCACTGTAGAACTCTCTTACCCAGTTTGGAATATAAGGACTACGGGATCTGGTGAAGATTTGGAACTTGTGGTGTCTCAGACACTCTATTATCCCATGGTACCTGTGAATAACCCTATCTACGGACATACACTTTTCCTCAAGAATCGTCCTCAGTCCCTCAGCCTTTAATCTATTCATTGACTTGGGCAGAGAGTCCTGTACTGGAGGTGCCAGCAGTATTGCCTGCTTTGGAACTAGAGGAGTAGGAGTGGTAGGCTGAGACTTCCTGATCCTAGATGGATCATTCAACTTTTTGGATCGTAGCTCAGCCCTCTGTGCCTCCGTCTGGTCATCCTCATCAGAACCCACACTTTCGCTTTCAGATTGATTGGGGTCATTTCTATAAAAGCCATCACTGTAAGTGCTTACATCTGATAATTCAAGGGTCTTGTCTTTGCCCTTGCCTTTCCCACCAGTTGTGGAAACTTTAGCAACCTTGCTTCTGGATACAATTTCATCCTCGTTAATTGTAATCCATTCGGTTTTACCTTGGGTGGCCTGCTTATTCTTGCAACTTTAGACCTAGCCATTTTTGCAAAGAACTGGAAGAAGTTACAACAACTAAATCAAATTCATAGGGACACAATTGTAGAAAAACTCACCGAATAGATAGGCGAATCGCCAAGTTGCTTTGGCTAGCTAGATCCAGCTCGCCGATAGGAGTTGGCTCAAAAATTTTGACAAGTCAGCGATGGGAAAATCCTTTCGGCGAGTCACCGACTTCTTTCAGCGAGTATGGTTTTATCCACCGAAAGATACAGTGCAACAAAGGTTCAGTGGTGTAGACAAAGGGAGATCAAGGAGACTTTTGGCGAGTCACCAAATGCTTTTGGCGATCAAAGACTTCTTGCTGAAAGTTACAAAACCCATATCAGAAGTAGCATGAAATTAAGGGCGAGATGGGGTGATTAGGTGAACCACCAAGTGGCTTGGCTAGCTCGACCCAGCTCACCAAATGGCCCAACGTGCCTATTTCCAACCTATCTTCTCGACTACAACCCCGCAACACCTGAAAACAAAATTAAACTATGCACTAGTACAATTAAGCTCAGACCCATAACACCTAATCGTGATAAACACCACGCACGCACAACCCCACAAGATTTAACTCATTTTTACGCGCAACAAAAAAAGAGTTCAAAAAATTAAGATAAAATGGGCAAGATTTACAAATCAAATTCGGCATTTCAACAATCTAAATCTATCAGAGAGGCCTAGTACACGTCAATTCAATAAGCCCAATTGCATAAGAGAACAATTTTTTCAAACTAGTCTCGGGGTTCGGGAAAACCAACCTTTTATGTTGTTCAAACACCAATCGATGACTAAAATACCAAGAATGTAAAGATAATGAAAATTACTTATTAGGTGTAGATTTGTGAAGGTTGAAATCCAGGGGAAAATAAAAATTTGTCAAACTTTGAAACTATTGGCCTTTAAAACCGTCCAGTTATAGCCCATTGGCGACATTAGTCACGACCGCCGAACTACTCGGCGTCACACTGAGTAGTCACCTGCCTCACCAAGTTTTACATTCTCCAATGTAAATTGGTCTTGATTCTAATGGCGGTGTAGTTCCGGGTCGCCAAACCCTTCGGCGATTCGCGGACTGGACCTATAGATTGCCAATATACACTTGTCGATCACTCTCAACATTTCAACCTGCAAAATCAATACACCATTATATCTATAATAAAACAAAGTATTTAAGACCTTGGGTTACCTCCCAAGAAGCGCCTTAGTTAATGTCGTGGCACAACGTGAATCAACCCTTAAATTTCAGTATTGGGGGTTCCCTCATTTTTATAAAGCCACCCCTCTGTTGGATCCGAGTTGGGCAAGGGCAACAATTGGTCCATTTTAACATGAGAGGTAGTCATCTGATTTAACATCATAACATTCTCTCTAATCTCTTCCAACACTCTGTCGTGCATATCATCTTTGTGTATGATGAGCAAGAAGACCTCTTCAATTTTGTTGCCGTCTTTCTTCTTCGTCTTTCGACACTTGTGAAGAGGAATATACCATATCCTTTCCTTTGGATAGTACCTCTAACTCATTGACCTTTTCGGCCAAGTCATCGAGCTGCTCCAACAAAGTGGCCATTCATTAGTCTTTCTTCTTCTTCTTGATGGTCTTGGCCATGTGATCAAGGAGATGGGATGATTTTGCATAGGGCAACTGGATGAATCCGCTTGGATGAAATTGATCAGTCACCATTCGATTCTCATGGCTAATACCTTTCTAGAAGCATTCCAGTAGCATACGTTCTGGAATGTCATGAGCATGGCACTTATGCACGAGAGCTTTGAATCGTCACCACAACTCGTGAACTGACTCCCTTTGCTCTCTATTGAAACTTAAAATGCCATCCCTGAGCATCAAATTTTTCTTTAGATGGAGGTAATCCATTTGATCACCATGTTCACTATTTACACTCATTTTCCGATTTTCGTCACTCAACAAACAAAGAAAAACAAAACTAAGAATAAAGTTAGTAACCTACGAATATTAGAATCAAAGTTCAACTTAATAAAAAAAATCATGTAACACCACTCCCCGGTAGCGGTGCCATTTTAATGTTTGCATAATCAAGACACAACTTCCAATGCAAGTGTCTACGAACGTACAATAGTAAAGTAACCCAACCAAGGGTTGGGGCCAAGTCCTAAGGGAGTGGTTCTTGAAAATTAGGGGTTAAGCGTGAAAATGCTAAAGCTAACCATAGCTAAAGACTTTACCCAATGAAGACATGACAAATTAAAGGGTTAGACACGAGTGCCAATTATCAATGAGGGGTTTGTAAACAAGTAAAGAATTAAAGGGTTAGACACCGGAGATACGCATATGGAGACCGGATTCTTGGGATGTGATAGGAATACAGGCTAAGCTAGATGATTGGATACATGCTTTTGATAGTAAATGCGTTGAATATTTGTGACTAGGCTAGACTATAGTGGGGGTAAATTCTCTCTCAAGCAACTTACCCCGAATCAACTCGATTTTTCTCGAACACCGAGTTGCCTCTTTAAGCACAACATCCGCCTTAGGCCACTCACTCTCTCGAGTTGAGTGTGTGGGAGGAAAACTAGGGTTCACTCTCTCGAGCTGAACCTCATGTCGACCCAATCCCATCGCCCATCAATTTAGTAGTCTTAGTTTTACGACCTCTCTCTCGAGCAGGCCAAAAACACAAAGGTGAAATCATATTTGCAACTACAATTTCATTAAGTTCCGCCACAACTACTAAACAAAATCACATTTACAAAATATATAATCCATCAACAAACAAGACTCAAAAGATAATCTAACCCATATTCACAAATCACACCCCAAGAATTGGTGTTTTAGCTAGACATGTGTTGACACCCAATTTTGACCGACCTTTAGCAATTTTAAGAATGCTATTCAATTAAATACGAATTTCTTGAAAATATTTCGAGTTTTAAAATTTAACCAATTTTGTCTAAAAATTATACATTTTAGTATGCGTGCTTTATTAAATTATCGTAAATATTATTAAGATATTTTTAAAAATTATTAGTAAAACAAAAAATAAATACTTTATCTAAATATTTTAAAATCTTAGATGTGTTTAATTATATAAAAATATTATGATATTTGTAGTATTTTAATTGAATAGCATTTCTTAAAATTTCCTCAAAATCATTTTAATTTTAGCCCATTCTATTCTAATTTATTTCAATTTTGACCATTCCAATTCCAATTGTATTTCAATTATAGCCTTTGTTTATTTCAATTTTAGCCTATTCTTAATCCAAATTCAAATTTCAAGTGATCTAATCTCGTCCGTCCATCTTTTAAATTAAATCCTAGCCGCTCATTTAAACTAATCCTACGGTTCAGATCAATTCTCCTTAACTTTCCTTAATATCTAAAGACCCCAAAAGAAACCCTAAGAGATTCATTCATCCTCTTCCTCTCAACTCTCTCTAAGCACCGCACCTCTCTCCTCGTCGCCATTTTTCCGGTGAAAGCCATCGGAGGCAGACCCTCTCTCTCCCTTCTCCTTTTCACTCTTCCTTTCTTCTCTCTCCATGCAGCCGCCGCCCCCTCACTCTCCTCTCCTCGACGGAGCAGCCAGCTCCACCAGCAGCAGCCGCGAGAACCAAAGGCGGCAACGCCTTCTCTCCGCCTTCCTCTTCTCCCCTTGCCCCTCTCTCTTCTTCTCCTCCTTTTCCAGTGAAGCAGCAGCACAGACCAGCAACCAGGCGAGCCACTGGCAAGGAGCAACAGCAACGCATCCAGCAGGCTCCACTGGCGAGAAAATAACTGCAACCAGCAGCCCAGCGAGACGACGCAGCTCCGTCCAGCAGCTGCACGAAGATGGCTGCCTCCCTCTCGTCTCTCCAGTCAGCGTAGACGGCCAGCAGCTCCGCCCAGCAACAGCAGCAGCCGACGAAGACAGCTGGCAGCAGCTTCAAATCCTGCCAGCAACAAAAACTCCGGTGAACACCAAAAACTCCGGCGAAACAGGCTGAAAACCAGCACCACTCGCGTGCTCCGGTCAATGGCTATGAAAATCTACAACAATGAACCGCTACTCTAAGGATGCAAGCAAGATAATAAAAAAAAAGAAGTGAAATATCATGATAAGGATCCTTGGTACGTTTTCTTTTTTTAAGCTTAGATCTTTATGCATAAAGTTACAAAATGTAATGTTTTCCTGTTGTTCATTCTAAGATTTCATTTTAGTTATAGATGTCCGTTCTCAAACTGATTCGTATGTTGCTCAAGTTCAAGCATGAATGATTCGATAGAATTCATTAGTATTTGTGTATCGTCATGATTTTAGCATTGTTCAATTTCCCCAATTGGTTGCTAATGGAAAGCTGACCGAATTTGTTGATTTGCTCCCTTAACTGTTTCCTTCCTTCGGGTTTTCAATTAAGATCCGCTAAGTCATATTTGTTTATCTAATTTCTAGAAATCAACCTCAAATGTGAAATGTGTATTAATATTTGTCTTTTGGATAATGTATTATTTTTTTAGAAATGACTATGTGTTTTACTTGTTTTAATTATAGCAAGCATTCCCAACAGTATAATTTGTTTAAATTAATTTTATCCTTTTAAATTATGTGCTGTGATGGATTTTCTGTAATTGTATTAATTTGTTGACTGGGGTTAATGGATTTCCCTACCTCAATTAAGTTAATTGGTGAGATGCATTTGTGAAATCAGGTCCGGCTAGCGTAAGGGTATTGATATATTTTGAGCTGTAATTATCATCCTCCTTGTATTAATTATTAAATGTCTTGCTTGATTTTTGCATATTATTGTCTGCTAATTGATTCCTTATAACTTAATTAAAAGATTGACAGATTTCTTACTTGTTTATTGATGGTAATTTAGTATTAGGTAAATATTTGATTTAGATAATTATTGCCAATCGGTTCTTGCATTATTGGAAACTCTTAATTATTTCTTTGCCATATTTAGTTGCTCATAATTTAGTAAAAATAATTTAAAATAAGGCTGATTTTTTGTTTCCTTCTTAACAAGGAAAATATGTTAGTGAATATTCTCTCACCGTAGTTAAGCTTAACTAGATTTCTTACTTGCTTATATTTGGTAGAAAATAATTTAAAATAAGTCTAATTTTGGCTCTCCTTTATGATACGCTCAAATTACACCTCCTTTCAGAAGCATAAGCGATCGTTATCAAGTAAAGAACCCAACTTGTAGGTTGGGATCGATCCCACGAGGAAAATGGTTTAGACTTTACTTTTAACCGACAATTATATTCGATTAGTCA
>NW_026020228.1:37825-81171 GCF_900185275.1 Solanum verrucosum
GTTTAGGGGGTTTTTTTTGTGCTTTTTAGGGTTTTCATATATGATTTAGTTAATTCTTAGTGTTTTTTTAGGTTTAGGGTTGGTTTTTTAGGGTTTTATTCTTTATATTTTTTTTTAGCCGCATAGGGTTTTACGAATTTTTAGGAATTTAGAGCTTAAGGTTTTGTAGGAGTTTTAAATGGTTTTTTTCTGTTTTGTTTTAGTGGTTTATAGGATTTAGGGTTTCTTTTAGGTTTAGGGTTTTAGGTTTTAGTTTTATTTAGGGTTTTAGGCTTAGGGTTTAGGATTAGGGCTTTTTTGAGTTTAGCACTTTAGGTTTAAGGGTTTTATCTACGTTTTTTAGGGTTTAGGGATTTGGTTTTTTTAGGTTAAGGTTATTTAGGGTTTTATTGGTTTTAGGGTTTTAGGGTTTTGGGTTTTTTTGTGTTTATTAGGGTTAGATAATACGATTTTGGGCTTTATAGGGTTTAGAGCTTAGAGTTTTTTTAAGTTTAAGAGTTTTAAGGGCTAAGTGTTTTTAGGGTTTTTTAGGGTTTAAGGTTTAGAGCTTAGGGACTTTTTTTAGTTTTTTAGTATGGGTTTTACGGATTTTTTGGATTTAAGTTTAGAGCTTTGGGTTTTTGCAGTGGTTCTAAATTTTTGTTAAAGTTGATTTTAGGGTTTAAAGGATGTAGGGTTTCTTAGGGTTTAAGGTTAGGGATTTAGGGTTTTAGGTTAGGGTTTAGGGCTTAAGGTTTTTTTGGTTTAGGGGTTTACCTAGGTTTTTTTGGGTTTAGGACTTTGGATTTTTTTTAGGTTAAGGTTTTTAGGGATTATAGGTTTAGGGTTTAGTGCTAAGGGTTTTTGGTGTTTTTTAGGGTTTAGCCATTATAGATTTAGGGCTTTATAGATTTAGAGCTTAATGTTTTTTTTGTTTTGAGGTTTTTTCATTTTTAGGATTTTTAATGGTTAAGTGTTTCTTAGGGTTTAGGGCTTTAGGGTTTTTTGGTGATTTTTATGTTTCGGGTTTACGGATTTGTAGGATTTTGGTTAAAGCTTAGGGTTTTGTAGGGGTTTTTGAATGGTTTTTAGGGTTTTTTTGTAGGGTTTATAGGATTTAGGATTTCTTAAAAGTTTAGGCTTTAGGGTTTCTTAGGGTTTTTAGGTTTAAGATTAAGGGTTTTAGGTTAGTATTTAGGGTTTAGGGATTAGGTTTTTTTTTCAGTTTTGGTTTTAGGTTAGGGTTTTATCTAGGTTTTTAGATTTAGGTCTTTGGGTTTTTTAGGTTAAGGCTTTTAGGGGTTTTTTAGTTTTAGAGTTTAGGGCTTAGGGTTTTTTTTTTAGTGGTTTTTAGGCTCTAGCATATATGGTTTAGGCATTATAGAGTTTAGAGTTTTTTTAGGTTTAGGGGTTTTTGGATTTTTTTATGGTTTTTAAGGGTTAAGTGTTTTCTTAGGGTTTTTACGGTTTATGGCTTAGGGTTTTTTTGTGTTTTTTAGGTTTCACGTTTATGGATTCTTAGGATTTAGGGTTTAGAGCTTAGAGTTTTGTTGGGGTTTGAATGGTTTTTTAGGGTATTTAGGGTTTACTTTAGGGTTTATTGTATTTAGGGTTTCTTAAGGTTTAGGGTTTCTTAGGGTTTGAGGTTTAGGATTTAGGGTTTTAGGTTAGTGTTTAGGATTTAAGTCTTATGGTTTTTTCAGATTTACGTTTTCAGGTTAAGGGTTTTATCTACGTTTTTAGGGTTTAGGGCTTTGGGTTTTTTAGCTTAAGGTTTTTTTGGATTCTCTAGGTTTAAGGTTTAGAGCTCAGGGATTTCTATGCGTTTTTTTAGGGTTTAGCGTATACTATTTAGTGCTTTATAGGGTTTAGAGCTTAGAGATTTTTAGGTTTTAGTAGTTTTAAGATTTTTTAGGGTTTTTTATGGGTTAAGTGTTTCTTAGGGTTTGTTAGGGTTTAGGATTTAGGACGTAGGGATTTTTTGTACTTTTTAGGTTTAGGGTTTACGGATTTTTAGGATATAGGGCTTAGAGCTTAGGGTTTGTAAATGGGTTTTAGGTTTTATTTTAGGGTTTATAGGATTTAGTGTTTCTTAGGGTTTCTTAGTGTTTTAGGTTTAGAATTTAGGGGTGTTTTAGGTTTAAAGTTATAGGTTAACGGTTTTCTCTAGGGTTTTAGGTTTAGGGCTTTGGGGTTTTTAGGTTAAGGATTTAAGGATTTTATAGATTTAGGGTTTAGGGCTTAGGGTTTTTTGTGTGTTTTATAGCATTTAGCATATACGATTTATGGTTTTATAGGGTTTAGAGCTTAGAATTTTATAGGTTTAGGGGTTTTTGGGTTTTTTAGCGTTTTAAGGGTTAAGTGTTTCTTAGGGCTTTGTGGGTTTAGGGATTAAGGCTTAAGGGTTTTTGTGTTTTTAAGGTTTAGGGTTTACATATTTTTAGGATTTAGGGTTAAGAGCTTAGGGTTTTATAGGGGTTTTTGTCACGACCCAAGCCTAGGGCCTAAACGTGACCGGCGAATGGGGAACCCGAAGGAACCCCAAACAAGCCTCATAGCGTATCATTACACATCCTTGGTCGCGGAAGCAATTAAAATGACCATAGGCGATAAGCATAATCAAGGGGAAATCGGGACTAAGGGAGCAAGAAAAAAAAAGGAATGATACATAAATACCATAGATGAGTCAAGTTCAAGCATAATACACAACTTGTCCAACACCACCTCTAAACATTGGTACTTAGCGGGGGCCAAGACAAACTACCGGGCTCACCCTGATAGTCAATACATAACAAAAAAGGAAAAGTCTTATACATAGCAAGAGATCATAAGAAACTTCCCCGGAATGGAGGACTCACCAATAACCTCGATAGAAAATCGTATTAGCCACGCGGAAGAGGATGGTCAAGCGGTGCTCCGGTCCAGACATGCTGACATCATGTAGGCATAGAGTATGCATTGGTACGTTTGAATGTACTAAGTATATGGGATGCAATGCAATCCAACAATAGATGGACATCATAGGCAAAATGCATAATCATACCCGATAGATGACATATTAATAAAATGATATGTATAATGATGCTTACATAAAAATCATATTTAGTGGGGCGTAGTACATCTGTGGCGAGTGACCATCAATATAGTATTTCCAAGGGCTACCACCCCCTTGAAGAGGCGAAAGAGGTACAAACCCCTCAATGTGGTTACCCGGGCCTACCACCCCCCAAGCTAGGAACCAATGTACAAACCGCTCGATATGGTTATACGGGCCTACTACACCCCGTACTAGGCAACCAACGTACTAACCCCTCGATACGGTTACCTGGGCCTACAACCTCCCGAGCTAGGCTTGGTCGACTCACAACACTTATATAGAGAAAATCATATACATGTGTCCATTTCATCATCATTTCAGTAATTATATAACCATCCGACTCATAGGACGTACATTGGACCTTCCATTTCCTAAGAATTCTATAAATGGGCATTTTATCAAACACATGGTGGGCTAATGTTCATGTAAATAAAATCATGTATTTCAAGAGTACTAAGTCCAACCAATTCCAAAATCCATATAAATCATCCCACCAACAACATACATATATATATATCAAGCTTCATAATTTGATTATGGAAGCATGAAAACCATAAACATCACATAATAATTCAATTTCATGATAATATGCAAAATAGACCGTAATAGGGTGTGTAGTAGTAATTCCATACTTCAAGAGTTCATAAATAACCATAAGGACCCATAAACTTGAGGTAGAAATAGAGGATAAATGGTTGGACTTGTGGAAAGGAAGGTTTCCACAATCAAACCCACATACCTCAACTTTGGAGAATCCTTGATGAAGATTGGAATGGAGAATTGAAGCTTGAGATTGAGTCTTGAATCCGGAATTAGAGCTTGAGACATTTGAATTTGGTTGAGGATCTTGGTGGAATTTTGGAGAGGGCTTAGAGAGTGTTTTTGAAGTTAAAAAAAATGACTAAGTATGGGACATATCCCCTTTTTTAAAAAAACGTTCCCAACCCGCCTCAAAAAATAGCTCACTGGAAATTGCAAATCTGCCCAGACAAGTTTTACGAAAATGGTCATAACTCCCTCATCCAAACTTGGAATGAGGTGAAACAAAGGGCGTTGGAAAGCTAACTCAAAGAGCTTTAATTTAATAGGTTGTGGCCCTTCCAGTTCCTTGTGTGATAAGAGATATGCCCCTTTAAATTTGACCCTCCAAATCGCATTTTTTGCGAGTTTCGAAGTTTGATACGGTTGCTCTAAAATTAGGGTTAGACCCATCCCCCACTCAATTTGACCCCATGAATAAGAATATGAAGTCGAATTTCTGAAATCATGCACATATTTTGAGATATATGGAAATTACAATTATAGGTGTTTCTGAAGCACATTTTTGGGGTCATTTCAGTTTTAAATGGTTTTATAGTTTAATTTAGGGTTTGTAGGATTTGGGGTTTCTTAAGGTTTATGATTTCTTAGTGTTTGATGTTTAGGATTTAGGGTTTAGGGTTTAGAGCAAAGGTTTTTTCAGTTTAGGGTTTTATATTAAGGGTTTTATCTAGGTTATTAGGATTTAGGGCTTTGGTATTTTTAGGTTAAGGTTTTTTAGGGTTTAATAGGTTTAGAGTTTAGGGCTTAGGGTTTTCTTTGTGTTTTTTTGGCTTTATCATATATGATTTAGGCTTTATAGGATTTTGACCTTACCGTTTTTTAGGTTTAGGGGTTTTTGGGGTTTTTTTTCATAATTTTTAAGGGTTAAGTTTTTCTTATAGGGTTTTTGGATTTAGGGTTTTGTTGGGGTTTACATGGTTTTTAGGGTTTATTTTAGTGTTTATTCTATTTTGGGTTTCTTAAGAATTTAGGTTTAGGGTTTCTTAGGGTTTTAGAATTTGTGTTTAGCGTTTCTTAGGGTTTTAGAATTAGGATTTAAGGTTTTATGGTAGTGCTTAGGGCTCAAGGTTTTTTTATGTTTAGGATTTTGGGTTTAGGAATTTATCTACTTTTTTACGGTTTAGGGCTTCGAGTTTTTTCGGTTAAGGACTTTTAGGATTTTATAGGTTTAGGGTTTAGGGCTTAGTGATTTTTTTTTGTGTTTCTTATGGTTTAGCATATACGATTTAGGGCTTTATAGGGTTTAAAGCTTAGAGTTTTTTAGGTTTAGGGGTTTTCAGATTTTTTAGGGTTTTTAATTGTTAAGTGTATCCTAGGGTTTTTCAGGTTTTAGGGTTTACGGGTTAGGGTTTTTTTTTGTGTTTTTTAAGTCTAGGGTTTATGGATTTTTAGGATTTAGGGGTTAGAACTTAAGCTATTGTAGGGGTTTTAAATGGTTTTTACGATTTATTTTAGGATTTATAGGATTTAGGGTTCCTTAAGGTTTAGGGTATTAGGTTAAGTATTTTATCTAGGTTTTTAGGGTTTTGGGTTTTTTAGCTTAAGATTTTTAGGGTTTTATAGGTTTAGGGTTTAGGGGTTAGAGTTTTTTTGTGCTTTTTAGGGTTTAGCATATACCATTTTGGGCTATATAGGGTTTATAGTTTTGAATTTTTTTAGGTTTTGGGGTTTTTGTGTTTTTTAGGGTTAAGTGTTTCTAAATGTTTTTTAGGGTGTAGGGTTTAAGGCTTAGTGTTGACGGATTTTTAGGATTCAGGGTTTAGAGCTTAGGGGTTTTAAATGGTTTTTAGGGTTTCTTTTAGGGTTTATAGGATTTTGGGTTTCTTATGGTTTATTAGATTATGGTTTTTTAGGGTTTGGTAGATTTAGGGTTTAGGTATTAGGGATTTTTTGTCTGTATTTTATGGTTTAGCATATACAATTTATGGATGTAGTTTTCTAGGTTTAGGGGATGTTCGGTTTTTTAGGGTTTTAAGGGTTAAATGTTTCTTAGGGTTTTTTAGTGTTTAGGATTTAAGGCTTAGGTATTTTTTGTGTTTTTTAGGCTTAGGGTTTATAGGATTTAGGGTTTCTTAGGGTATATGGTGTCACTCCCAAAGAGTACCGCTGAGACGCGGACACAGGATGGGGAATACTCATATACTATAACTGAGATAAATGAAAATTGATGAGTTTAATACAAAGAAGATATTAACTCAATACTAAGTTGAATCTATCTATGTCTGAAAATATACTCTAACTAACTAGAAATATAGGGACAGGCCCCAGCTAAGTCTAGCAAAACTTAAATTAAAGGACATAAAATAATATTGAAAAGAGACTCATGACAATTGTCCTCGGAGAATGAGGACTCACCACTGATTTTGTTGAACTGGAGATCGGGAATAAATCTAAGCGTGATCTGGATGCTGAGAACCTGAACCTACATCATGAGAAGATGTAGCATACGTATGTGTCAGTACTTGAAAGATACTGAGCATGCAGTATAGAATACCACTGAAATAACATATAACTAAACAAAGTAAATAAGCAATGATATAATCTGAATAGGATATGGATACTAAATGCTGAGATAACTAAATGCAGTGAC
This sequence comes from Solanum verrucosum, assembly GCF_900185275.1. Classification (NCBI taxonomy): domain Eukaryota; kingdom Viridiplantae; phylum Streptophyta; class Magnoliopsida; order Solanales; family Solanaceae; genus Solanum; species Solanum verrucosum. The sequence continues at coordinate 44,314 of NW_026020228.1, forward strand.
CAATTTATAACATGCTGAAACTGAATATTAACTATACTGATAAATGCTCAATGCAATAGAATCTGACTGAACTGTGGGAGCTATTAATAACCGATAATAAAACCACATGAGCTAAATGTGGAGTCCGATGTATATGCCCCATCGAGAGGACCCAATATACCTTGCCAGAGGTATAGAGGCATGCTGGCGTGATCACTGAAATGATGCACACAGAGGGGACTTACAACCTACATCGCTAGTAGTTCTAGGACTATTTGGGTAGGCTGAACCCTAGTCCAACTCAGTATTATGCTACTGCCAATGGATTAAGTGATTAACACATTATGACTAAATTTCTGTAAGTTATTGGATAGCTCAAACTAAACATGCAAAACTGAGAATGCAACAATTAATCTGATAATGATGGATTCATAAACTGAGGCATGTATAACTGAATAATGAAAGTATCTGACCTAGCATGTGTAATTCAAGAACTAAAGAAATATATAGCTAGGGTTTTAAAATTCATGCATTAAACTGAATATTAACATACTAATCTAATTGGGATCATTCTAACAGCTAGGAACCCAATAATTCTAACATTCAAGAAACCCTAGGTCCAGTCATAATAAGGGAATCAAGAAACTCATTGTAAACAAGGGACCGAATGGGTGAGAGGAACCTACTAGTGAAATCCCACATACTTGGTGACGAATTTCACAGAGAAATCCTTTGATTTCTAGGTTAGAAGTTAAGAAAACTTGTTGCGTTCTTGAACTAGGGTTCTTGACTTCTTTCTCCTCTTAGCGATATAATTTTCTAAGTTTTGAGTAATGATTTGACTTAGGTAAGTTCTAATTATGTTTATAGGTTTAAACTAACTAAAACCTCATAATTTAGGGTCTAAACGACGTAGCTTAGGGGTCCAACGAAATAGGTAAAGGACCAAAACAACCCTAGCTTAATTCTAGCGAAGCCCATCCACGGAAGGAACGACGCTCCGTCGTTTGATCTACCGGCTATCGTTTGGGTCCGTCGGTCAAGTCTGTCTGGCAGGTCTTCACTAAAATGAGCATAACTCTTTACTCAGAGGTCGAATTTTAGCTAAGTTGGTGCCGTTGGAAAGTGGATTCAATTATCTATCATTTAATAGGTCATGGGACACATAATTCATGTGGTGCTAAGAGTTATGACCATTTGAAATTTACCCGATCAATAATTTTCCTCTAACTGGCTGCTGACCCTCATCTACGGTCAGACCTACGGACCATGCATTGAATGATGGTCCATGCTGGTCAACCGTAGTTCGTGTCAGAGTCTCGGTAAAGGAGTCTTGATTCACGGACATAGACCACGGACCGTGGTCTGACCTACGAACCGTGGGTCTATCCATGGGTCGAGACCTAGCCAATTTTTTGAGCTGGGTTTGGGGAGGGGTTGCAGTGGTGAACCACGGACCACCAGCAAGGTTGTGGTCTGACCTACTCTCCGTGGATGGCAACCGTGGGTTGCACCTGCAACTTCTCAAAATTTGCATTTTGGTCTATCTAGGATACGGGGTGTTACATTATCTCTTCTTTGAGAACATTCATCCTCGAATGAAGACTAAACAAGCTGAAATAGAGGGAAAGGGCTGCGATCCCTACCACTAAACTTGGAGAACTGAATTTCTGACTGAACTGAGTTCCAAGAACATGCAAATACACTGAAAATGCAATTTTAAACTGAAGGATCATGATTCTACGACTGAATTTACACATGAATGACTGAAAAACTGAAGAGGAGCTATTACCTCAAGCTAGAGTGAAATCAGAAGGAAAGAGGTAGGGATACTTGGCTTTCATGGCCGTTTCTGCTTCTCAAGTGGCTCCCACTACGGACTGACTTCTCCACCAAACCTTGACCGAAGGGACTTCTTTATTTCTCAACCTTCTAACTTGACGATCAAGAATCTTAACTGGTACATCCTCATAAGAAAGGCTATCTTTTATAGCCACAGTCTCTAATGGCACTACAGATGCTGGATCACCCACATACTTCTTCAAAAGTGAAATGTGAAAGACTGGATGCACTGCTGCCAAATATGATGGCAACTCTTACTCATAAGACACTCTACCAATCCTTTTCAAGATCCAGTAAGGGCCTACATATCTGGGACTTAGCTTCCGTTTCTTGCCAAATCTCATCACCCCCTTCATAGGTGACACTTTAAGGAAAACCCAATCATCTACTTGGAACTCTAGTTCCCTTCTTCTCATATATGCATAAGACATCTAGCGACTTTGGGCAATCTTAAGTCTATCTCTAATGAGTTGCACTTTCTCCATATCATCAAGGACTGGATTTGGTCCTATCAAGGCTTCCTCACCTACCTCAAACCAACCAACTGGAGATCTATATCTATGCCCATACAATGCCTCATAAGGGGCCATCTGAATGTTGGAATGGTAACTATGGTTGTAGGCGAACTCAATAAGAGAAAGGTGATCGTCCCAACTACCTTTGAAATCGATCACACAACCTCTCAACATGTCCTCTAAGGTCTGAATGGTACGCTCTGCCGGACCATCCATCTGTGGATGAAATGATATGCTAAGGTTAACTTGAATACCAAGACCCTTTTGAAATGACTTCCAGAAATGAGAGGTAAACTAAGGACCTCTATCTCAGATGATAGACAAACGAACCCCATGCAACCTCACAATCTCATTAATATAAATCTTGGCATAATCCTCTGCCGAATCTGTAGTCTTGAGTATGAATGTCAATCTCTTGTGTCATACCTCCTGGTTTCTGATGTTCTACCTTGACTTGCTGGCAATTCGGGCAATTAGCCACAAAAATCTACTATATCTCTTTTCATACCATTTCACTAATAGACTTCCCGCAGATAGTGGTACATCTTAGTGGCGCCTAGATGGATAGAATATCTAGAGTTATGGGCCTCTGCGAGGATATGTTGTCTCAACTCGCCCACATTAGAAACACATAATCGACCTTGGTAGTGAAGCACACCATCTACCCCTTGGGAGAAAACCTCCACTCTCTGATTATGGACTGTACCCTTAAGTTCAAGCAAGATTGGATCATTGTCTTGCTTTTCCTTAACCCCTACTACCAAAGAAGATTCTGCCCCATTCTGAATCGTTACACCACCATCTGATATGCTCATAAGACGAACTCCTAGGCTAGCAATTCTGTGAACATCCTTTGCTAAATATTTTCTTTCTTCTTCAAAATATGCTACACTGCCCATATATAATCTGCTACTACATTCGCCTTACCCGGATGGTAATGCACGCTCATATCATAATCTTGAAGGAACTCAAGCCACCTTCTCTGGCGAAGATTCAACTCTTTCTGCGTGAATACATACTGGAGGCTCTTATGGTCTGTGAACACATCTACATGAACACCACACCAGTAGTGTCCCCAAATCTTGAGTGCAAACACCACTGCTGCAAGCTCGAGGTCATGAGTGGGATAATTCTTCTCATGTACGTTAAGATGTCTAGAAGCATAAGCTATAACCTTACCTCGCTGCATCAATACACAACCTAGGACGACCCTGAATGCATTACAATAGATCACATAACCATCTGAACCTTCTGGTACAGTCAAGACAGGAGTTGTAGTCAACCTAGTTTTCAGTTCTGCAAATCTTTTCTCACAAGCATATGACCACCAGAACTTAACCTTTTTCTGAGTCAACCTAGTCAATGGTGAGGCTATGGATGAAAATCCCTCCACGAACCATCCGTAATAGCCCGCTAGACCTAAGAAACTTCTGATATCTGTAGCAGAAGTAGGTCTGGACCATTGTTTCACTTCTTCTATCTTCTGGAATCTTCTCGAATTCCTTCACTATATACAATATGCCCAAGGAAAGTAACTGATTGTAACCAAAACTCGCACTTGTTAAATTTTCCACATAACTGGCGATCTATGAGATTTTGCAGAATAACTCTCAAACGATTCGCATGTTTTTCCTCATTCCTAGAGTAAATAAGGATATCATCAATAAACACGATAACGAACAAGTCTAATTACTGCTTGAACACCCTGTTCATCAAATCCATGAAAGTTGCAGGAGCATTGGTTAGTCCAAATGACATAACTACAAATTCATAACGACTATACCGAGTTCTGAAGGCTATCTTCGGAATGTTACTATCTCTAACTCTAAGCTGATAATAACCTGATCCGAGGTCTATCTTTGAGAAATGACTAGCACCCTGAAGTTGGTTGAACAAGTTATCAATCCTGGGGATGGGATACTTATTCTTGATTGTGACTTTGTTCAACTGCCTATAGTCAATGCACATTCTGAGAGAACTATCTTTCTTCTTTACAAACAACACTGGTGCACCCTTTGGCGTAATACTAGGTCTAATAAAGCCCTTATCTAGAAGGTCTTTCAACTGCTCTTTCAATTCCTTAAGTTCAGCTGGAGCCATTCTGTAAGAAGGAATCGAGATAGGCTGGGTATCTGGATGGAGATCAATTCTAGAGTCGATTTCCCTTTCGGGAGGAACTCCGGGAAGATCATCTGGAAACACTTCTGGAAACTTATTGACTACTGGAACTGACTCAAGAGTTGGGGATCCGGAACTAGAATCCTTAACCCGAACTAGATGATAGAGATAACCCTTAGAGATCATCTTTCTGGCCTTAAGGTAAAACATGAATCGACCCATAGGCGCTAAGCTACTACCATTCCATTTTAAGATTGGTTCATTTGGAAACTGAAAACGAATAATCTTAGTTCTACAATCGACTGAGGCATAACATGAATGTAACCAATCCATGCCTAGAATGACATCGAAGTCTACCATTTCTAACTCTACAAGATCTGCTGAGGTGACTTTCTAAGAGACTGTGACAGGGCAATTTTTGTATACCAATCTAGCTATAACTGGGTCACCGACTAGAGTAGAGACTGAGAAGGGTTATGAAAGAGTTTCTGGCCTAACATTGAATCGGACTGCTATGTAAGGAGTTCCAAAAGACAAAGTATCCCCTGGATCTAACAATGCATAATCATCAAGATCAAAGACTCATAACATACCAGTGAATACATCAGGAGAATCTTCCTAATCTTGACGAGCCTAAAGAGGATAGAGCCTGTTTGTGGCGTTGTCCGCCACCTGTACCAGATGAGTTACCCTGCTGGTGCTATTGAAGTTGTAGATTAAGCTCTACCATTATTTTCTCCTTGACCATGTCTAGAAAAGCAATCCTTCAATCTATGACCAGACTGACTACACCCAAAACATCCTTCCTTACCTGCAAAGCACTCGCCCGGATGGTTCTTGTTACATTTCGGGCAAGTTGGGTATGTTTTGGTGCCTGAAACACTAACTTGAGACTTAGAGCCTGACACCCTACCTTTCTGATCGTTACGGAACCTGGGGATGGAACACTAGCTGATGAAGGGGCTGGAGTCAAAGACTTCTGCTGAAACTGCGAGCGATTCCAACCACCTTATTTCTGTTGGGAATACTCGTAGTTACCTATTCTTACTCTCATAGTATCCTTCGCCTGTTCCATAAGCTTATCACTGTCAACCTGCTGAGAATGAGTCTTGAGCCTAGAGATGTTCATGTCTCCCAACAACATAGCATTCTTGCACTCTGTTTTCACTAAGTCTGACACTCCATAAAAACACTTATTCATATGAGCCCTGGAATCAACAACCATGTGAGGAGCATACCTGGAGAGTTGGTTAAACTTGAGCCCATACTCTTGGACAACCATGTTACCCTGCCTTAAGTTCATAAATTTCTAGGCCATTGCTTCTCTCAACTCTAAGGGGAAAAACTGTTCAGAAAGGTTTCGCTAAAACAATCCCATGCAATAGGAGATGCATCTGTACCCCTGTTCTCCTTCCACTGAGTATATAAGATATGAGCCACATCCTTGAGTTGGTAAGATACTACCTCAACCCGATCATTCCCAGTTAACTGCATCACTTCAAATATCTTCTTGATCTAATCCAAGAAATTTTGGGCATCCTCACCAGTCTGCGATCCTAAAAACTCAGGCGGATTCATCCTAACAAAGTCACGGGCCCTCGCTACTGCTGATCCACCATTTCCATTCATAGGAGCTTGAACCCGCTGATTTTTCTGGTTGGCCACACTCTGAGCCAACATCTGAATGGCGTTCCTGAACTCGGCATTCGAGACATCTTGATTAGGGACTAGAGGAGCTGTACTTGTGTTCCTGGCATTAGCTCTACGAGGAGGCATGATCACTGAAACGTAGAACATCGAGTTAGAATGGAATTTAGATCATACCCTACGCACCATAAGAGTAACAAGAAAATAAAGATTTCCTAAAACACTTTGTAGCCTCCTCCTCATTAGATGTGGTGTACTTCACACCCATGAAAATGACTCTACTTAGTACGACTTTTCAAACATCCTAGGAGACTTTAACCTAAGGCTCTGATACCAAGTTTGTCACACCCCGAGACTACCCCCGAGATGTGGACACGGGACCTAGGATCACAAATGACCCCAAGCTAACCCTGCTGGCATAATCATGAGCATACTAAAGATAATAATAACTGATGCAGAAGCTAAATAATAAATAAAATTAAAAGGATGGGGAATACCCATATACTATAACTAAGATAAATGAAAAGTGATGAGTTTAATACAAAGAAGATATTAACTCAATACTAAGCTAAATCTATCTATGTTTGAAAATAGCCTCTAACTGACTAGAAATGCTGGGACAGGCCCCAACTAAGTCTAGCAAAACTGAAACTAAAGAACTAAAAATAATATTGAAAAGAGACTCATGACTATTGTCCTCGGAGAATAAGGACTCATTACTGATTATGCTGAACTGGAGATCGGGAATCGATCTAAGCGTGATCTGGATGCTAAGAACCTGAACGGTCACGACCCAAGCCTAGGGTCTAGACCTGACATGGCAAATGAGGAACCCGAAGGAACCCCAAACAAGCCTCTCAAACTTGTCATCACACTTCATCGGTCGCGGAAGTACATTCAACATTAATTAACGCGAAATAAGGACTAAGGGCAAACCATTTCAAAATGACATCATAGACCAAGAGTCAAGCTCATTTACAAAATACTTGTCCAACGCACACCTCTACATACCTAGATAGGACGGGGTCATGACATACTACCGGCTCCCCTCATAGTCAAAATACAATTGCAAGCTAAAGTCTCAAAACATAGGAGTAGGAAACATAACATAGCCCTCGAATCATTGAGGACTCACCAACAACTCGGATAAGCACCGTACTAGCCACGTGAATGGAGAGAAGGATCAAGAGTAGCTCCGGTCCCTACATGGTGACATCATGTAGGCAAAATATGCGTTAGTACTTGGAATGTACTAAGTATGCGGGGTGCAACACAACAATAGACAAGGACACAATCGAAATACAAGAAATAGTTTCATAGGCATTATGAATAACAATATGAGGATGCATGATCAAAGTGAAGTCAAAACATGTTTAAGTAAATCTATACTAATAGTAGATATCATATGTGTATGCATGATCCAACCAATCTATAACCCCAACTTAGGATGGGGGATGCCGTTCACACCCGGACACCCTGGTGGCAAGGTATAAATCCCTCACATGGTTGATGTTGGTCACACCCCAAGCATCCTAGGTGGTGAGATATAAACCTCTCACATGGTTGATGTTGGTCACACCCCAAGCATCCTAGGTGGTGAGATATAAACCTCTCACATGGTTGTCCGGTTCTTTTCCCCCGGACCGGGCATGGTCATGCAACACTTTATATAGGAAATTCCCATTAGGCTCTAATGCAATCTCACGTATGGAATGAACATATACACAAGCTTAGTTTGTCATCAACACATCTCTGGATTTCCATACATCTCATAGCTCAAGCTTTAAAGCATCGATTCATCAATTCTCCATAGTTGGACATTTTGTCAAACACCTTGAAGGCATGTAATGGAATCAAAGAGCATGGAAAATAGGGTAGTAATTATACAGCCAAACCAGTGAACAACCTACAACAACACCTTTTTAACACCCACAATACCACATGAAAATCTCCACATCCATTCCAAATTTAGGTTCAAGTTCTAGAGTCACAACATGCTCAAAACAATCACTTTTCATGTTTAAAATTCAATGTGCAGGAAATTATTACAAAGAACAAGACTAATTTATGAATCTTAACTTAAACCATGAATTAATGAGTAGAATAGAGTCTAGGCACTATGGGTGGAAGGACCCATGAGTTCAACACCACATACCTTGAGTTTTTATGAAGGTCTTGAGAGTGTCTTCAATGGAAGCTTGGAACTTGGAGCAAGAGTCTCTTCAATCTTGAGGAAGGTTTTGGATTAGGGTTCTTAAGAGAACTTGAGAGAAAATGTGTCTAAGTATGGGAGAGGTGTTTTGGGAAATGTTTTAGAGATGGGAATTGAACTAATGGTATATAGGAAATAACATATGCCCTTCGGAAAAATGGTCCAACACTTAGAAAAAAAATGAGGCGGGTGAACAGTAAAAACGCTCACTGGAAATTGTCTTTCCTGCCGGACAGATTTTACAAAAATGGGCATAACTTCTTCGTCCGAACTCCGAATGAGGTGAAACGAAGTGCGTTAGGTAGCTAACTCAAAGGGCTTTCCATGGATATGTTATTGGCCACCCAATAATTTGTGTGCTAGGAGATATGACCCTCCAAAGTAGAGCCTCGAAAAGTCTTCACTTGGAAATTTCGGATTTTGATACGGTTGCTCTAAAATTTGGGTTAGACCCATTTCCCACTCAATTTGACCCCCTAAACAAGAATATGAAATCAAATTTTTGAAAAACGAAACGGTTTTTTTTATATATAGCTAAACAAGTTTCCGATAACTTCCGAAGCATATTTTTAAGAACTTTTTGGGTCATTTCAATATCTCCCCCTTGGGAACATTCGTCCCCGAATGTGAAAGAGACGTACAAGGCAAGACTTAGTAAGAACATATCAGCCCCAACATGAATGCAAAATTTTTACTTAAACATCACTTCAACATTTCAAAACTTAGTGTAAAGCATCCATAACTCATCAATTTAAACATATATGCACATTAATGATTCAGGGGCTGAAATGTAAGACTCAATGGAGTACAAATGACTTGATTTAATACCTTAGGCTTGAGTGGAGTTGAATAGATAAGGATAACAACTTTGCATGTCCGCTTCGGCCTCCCAAGTAGCACTCTCCACTTGTTGATTTCTCCAAAGCACCTTAACGGACGCCACTTGTTTGTTCCTCAACCTTTTAACTTGTCTATCTAAGATCTGAACCGGGACTTCTTCATACGTCAAATTATCCTCTACAACACCCATAACCTCAAGAGGTACAATAGCGTTAGGATCACCAACACATTTCCTCAACATCGATACATGGAATACCGGATGAACTAATTCCATCTCCTTGGGCAACCCCAACTCATAGGCTACTTTACCAACCCTTCTTATTATCTCATAAGGACCGACATACCTAGGACTTAATTTCCCCTTCTTACCAAAACGAACCACACCTCTCATTGGACAAACTTTCAAATAAACCCAATCACCCACTTTGAATTCAAGATCCCGTCTCCTCACATCGGCATAAGACTTTTGACGACTTTGGGCTGTTTTCAACCTCTCCCTAATCATCCTTACCTTCTCAAGAGCATCCATGACTAGATCCGGACCCAACAAGGCCACCTCTCCAACTTCAAACCACCCAACCGGTGACTAACACCGTCTACCATAAACTGCTTCAAAAGGTGCCATACCGATACTAGAACGATAACTATTGTTGTATGCAAATTCAATCAAAGGAAGATGATCATCCCAACTACCTTTCAACTCCAATACACAAGCTCTAAGCATATCCTCCAAGGTTTGAATTTTTCTTTCGGCTTGGCCATCCGTTTGAGGGTGGAAGGCCGTGCTAAGCTTTACCTTTGTACCAAGACGCCTTTGGAATGACTCCCAAAAGTGAGAAGTGAATTGGGCACCACGATCCGAGATGATAGACAAAGGAATCCCATGCAACCTTACCAATTTATGAATGTACAACTTGGCATACTCTTCAGCCCTGTAAGTAGTTTTAACCGGTAGAAAATGAGCAGACTTTGTCATCCGATCAATCACCACCCAAACTGAATCAAAGCCTCTTCTAGCCTTGGGTAAGGCTACTACAAAATCCATGTTGATTTCTTCCCACTTCCAAGTAGGTATCTCAATGTCTTGAGTTAGGCCACCCGGCCTTTGATGTTCGGCCTTGACTTGTTGATAACTATGGCAACCCGAAACAAATTTTGCAATGTCCTTCTTCATACCGCCCCACCAATACACATCCCTCAAGTCTCTATACATCTTTTTTGACCCCGGATGAATAGAATAAAAAGAATTATGAGCTTCATCAAGGATTCTTTCCCTCACACCATCCACCCAAGGAACACATAATCTACCTTGGTACCTAAGGGCACCATCTCCCCCTTGGGAGAAAACCTCCACCTTACTACTACTCACCGAAGCCTTTAATTCTACCAAAGAAGGATCAAAATCTTGCTTGACTATCCCCTCATCAACCAAGGAAGACCTTGAACCATCAACAACAACTACTCCTCCACTATCCACCCCTTCTAACCTAACTCCCAATTTGGCCAACCGATGGACCTCCTTAGCCAACTCTTTACTACCTTCCCCCACATGAGCCAAGCTACCCATGGACACTCTACTCAATGCATCCGCCACCACATTAGCTTTCCCCGGATGATAGTGAATACTCATATCATAATCCTTAAGGAATTCTAACCACCTCATTTGTCTCAAGTTAAGATCTTTTTGCGTGAACACATATTGGAGATTCTTATGGTCGGTGAAGATATCAACATGCACCCCATACAAATAATAACGCCAAATCTTTAAAGCAAAAACCACGGCGGCCAATTCAAGATCAAAGATTTGCAACATACCGGTCACCACATCCGGGGTCTCATTAACACCTTGTCTACCATGCAAAGCATAAAATCGATTGTCCCTTGGGGCACCACTTTGAGAAGCACCTCTACCCAAAGGAGTAGTGTTAGCACTTCGGACCTTGTTGCGGATCTTGGGACACTCAAACCTCTTATGACCCACTTCTCCACATTCAAAGCAAGCACCCGAACCCTTCATGCAAGAACCACCATGCTTCCTCCCACACTTAGGGCATACATCCATAGAACCCACTTCACCTCCCCCTTGAGGTCTAGGAACATTGATAGGAAATCCCCGGTTGACATGATGGTTTCCTCGGCCTTGATGAAATCTAGCACCCTTAGGGAACCTATTCTCCAATCGGGCCCTCTTGGTCTCGTGCCCCCTTTTCTTCCTCAATTTCTCCTCCTCCATTTGCTCGGCATAAGTCATCAACCGAGACAAATCCATATCTCCAATGAGCATAGCGGAACGACACTCCTCACTAACCAAGTCGGATACACCCATCACAAATTTGTTCATCCTCGCCCTAGAGTCGGCCACCAAGTGAGGTGCATACTTGGAGAGTTGGACAAATTTGAGGGCATACTCCCTCACACTCATAGCTCCTTGCTTCAAGTTCATGAACTCCACCAACTTTGCCTCCCTAAGCTCAAGAGGGAAGAACCTATTAAGGAAAGCAAGTTTAAACTCCTCCCACAACACCACATAGCCATTACCTTTCTCACCCTTCCATTGATCAAACCAAATTTGAGCAACCCCCTTTTGTTGGTAGGCCGCCAATTCCGCCTTCTCACAAGCACCAACATCCATAATGGTCAAGATTTTGCATACCTCATCGATGAACTCTTGCGGGTCCTCATCCACGTTTGAACCATGGAAGACCGGAGGGTTCATCCTCATGAAATCTCTCACCCTTTCCCCCGGGGTGGTAGTTCGAGGAGCTTGGGCTCCTTGTTGCACTTGGTTAGCTACCACTTGTGCAAGCATGGTGAGTGCATCACAGAGCTCACCATTGGTAGGTGGCTCTTTCGGTGATCGGGTCCGTCTTCCCCTCATGTTTGGCATGATAATCTAGCAATCCAAAGAACAAGCGTTAGGGAGGAATCACCTTATCGCACTCTAAGCACGACATAGAACATGAAGAAGGGAAACCTTTCCTAAAACATTTTGTAGCCTCTCATTCATAGTCGTGGCGTGCTTCACAACCATGATTAGGACTCTACTCAACGCGGTGCGTTGGACTCCGAAGATTTAACAACCTAGTGCTCTGAAACCAAGCTTGTCACGACCCAAGCCTAGGGCCTAGACGTGACATGACGAATGAGGAACCTGAAGGAACCCCAAACAAGCCTCTCAAACTTGTCATCACACTTCATCGGTCGCGGAAGTACATTCAACATTAATTAACGGGAAATAGAGACTAAGGGCAAACCATTTCAAAATGACATCATAGAACAAGAGTCAAGCTCATTTACAAAATACTTGTCCAACGCACACCTCTACATACATAGATAGGACGGGGCCATCACATACTACCGGCTCCCCTCATAGTCAAAATACAATTGCAAGCTAAAGTCTCAAAACATAGGAGTAGGAAACATAACATAGCCCTCGAATCATTGAGGACTCACCAACAACTCGGATAAGCACCATACTAGCCACGTGAATGGAGAGAAGGATCAAGAGTAGCTCCGGTCCCTACATGGTGACATCATGTAGGCAAAATATGTGTTAGTACTTGGAATGTACTAAGTATGCGGGGTGCAACACAACAATAGACAAAGACACAATCGAAATACAAGAAATAATTTCATAGGCATTATGAATTACAATATGAGGATGCATGATCAAAGTGAAGTCAAAACATGTTTAAGTAAATCTATACTAATAGTAGATATCATATGTGTATGCATGATCCAACCAATCTATAACCCCAACTTAGGATGGGGGATGCCGTTCACACCCGGACACCCTGGTGGCAAGGTATAAATCCCTCACATGGTTGATGTTGGTCACACCCCAAACATCCTAGGTGGTGAGATATAAACCTCTCACATGGTTGATGTTGGTCACACCCCAAGCATCCTAGGTGGTGAGATATAAACCTCTCACATGGTTGTCCGGTTCTTTTCCCCCGGACCGGGCATGGTCATGCAACACTTTATATAGGAAATTCCCATTAGGCTCTAATGCAATCTCACGTATGGAATGAACATATACACAAGCTTAGTTTTTCATCAACACATCTCTGGATTTCCATACATCTCATAGCTCAAGTTTTAAAGTATCGATTCATCAAATCTCCATAGTTGGACATTTTGTCAAACACCTTGAAGGCATGTAATGGAATCAAAGAGCATGGAAAATAGGGTAGTAATTATGCAGCCAAACCAGTGAACAACCTACAACAACACCTTTTAACACCCACAATACCACATGAAAATCTCCACATCCATTCCAAATTTAGGTTCAAGTTCTAGAGTCACAACATGCTCAAAACAATCACTTTTCATGTTTAAAATTCAATGTGCAGGAAATTATTACAAAGAACAAGACTAATTTATGAATCTTAACTTAAACCATGAATTAGTGAGTAGAATAGAGTCTAGGCACTATGGGTGGAAGGACCCATGAGTTCAACACTACATACCTTGAGTTTTTATGAAGGTCTTGAGAGTGTCTTCAATGGAAGCTTGGAACTTGGAGCAAGAGTCTCTTCAATCTTGAGGAAGGTTTTAGATTAGGGTTCTTGAGAGAACTTGAGAGAAAATGTGTCTAAGTATGGGAGAGGTGTTTTGGGAAATGTTTTAGAGATGGGAATTGAACTAATGGTATATAGGAAATAATATATGCCCTTTGGAAAAATGGTCCAACACTTAGAAAAAAAATGAGGCGGGTGAACAGTAAAAACGCTCACTGGAAATTGCCTTTCCTGCCGAACAGATTTTACGAAAATGGGCATAACTTCTTCGTCCGAACTCCGAATGAGGTGAAACGAAGTGCGTTAGGTAGCTAACTCAAAGGGCTTTCAATGGATATGTTATTGGCCACCCAATAATTTGTGTGCTAGGAGATATGACCCTCCAAACTAGACCCTCGAAAAGGCTTCACTTGGAAATTTCGGATTTTGATACGGTTGCTCTAAAATTTGGGTTAGACCCATTTCCCACTCAATTTGACCCCCTAAACAAGAATATGAAGTCGGATTTTCGAAAAATGAAACGAATTTTTTTTTTATATATAGCTAAACAAGTTTCCGGTAACTTCCGAAGCACATTTTTAAGAACTTTTTGGGTCATTTCATAAACCTACATCACGAGAAGATGTAACACACATATGCATCAGTACTTGAGAGGTATTGAGCATGCATGATAGAATACAACAGAAACAACATACAACTGAACAAAGCAAATAAGTAATGATATAATCTGAACAGGATATAGATACTAAATGCTGAGATAACTGAATGCAGTGAAAAATTTATAACATGCTGAAACTGAATACTGACTATACTGATAAATGGTCAATGCAATAGAATCTGACTGAACTGTGGGAGCTACTAATAATTGATAATATAACCACATGAGCTAAATGTGGAGTCCGATGTATATGCCCCATCGAGAAGACCCAATATACCCTGCCAGAGGTATAGAGGCATGCTACTGTGATCACTGAAATGATGCCCATAGAGGGGACTTACAACTTACGTGGCCTGTAGTTCTGGGACTATTTAGGTACGCTGAACCCTAGTCCAACTCAGCATTATGCTATTTCTAATGGATTAATTGATTAACACATTAGTACTGAATTTCCATAAGTTACTGGATAGCTCAAACTGAACATGCAAAACTGAGAATGCAACAATTAATCTGATAATGATGCATTCATAAACTGAGGTATGTATAACTGAATACTGAAATATCTGACCTAACATGTGTAATTCAAGAACTAAAGAAATACATAGCTAGGGTTCTGAAATTCATGAAATAAACTGAATATTAACATACTAGTCTTATTTAGATCATTCTAATTTCTAGGAACCCAACCATTCTAACATTAAAGAAACCCTAAGTCTAGTTATAGTAAGGGAATCAGGAAACTGACTGGAAACTGGGGACCTAATGGGTGAAAGGAACCCACTAGTGGAATCCCACATACCTCGTGACAAATTTCACGGAGAAATCCTTCAATTTCTGGGCTGGAACTGAAGAAAACTTGTTGTGTTCTTAAACTAGGGTTCTTGACTTCTTTCTCCTTTTAGAGTTCTAATTTTCTATGTTTTGATTAATGATTTGACTTAGGTAAGTTCTAGTTATCTTTCTAGGCTTAAACTAACTAAAACCTCATAATTTAGGGTCTAAACGACGTAGCATAGGGGTCCAATGAAATAGGAAAAGGACCAAAACAACCCTAACTTAATTATTGCGAAGCCCATCAACGGAAGGAACGACGGTCCGTCGTTTGATCTACCGACCGTCATTTAGGTCTGTCGGTCAAGTCTGTTCGGCAGGTCTTCACTAAAACTAGCATAACCTTTTTATTCATTGGTCGGATTTTAGCAAACTTGGTGAAGTTGGAAAGAGGATTTAATTTCCTATCATATCATAGGTCATGGAACACATATTTTATTTTGTTCTAAGAGTTATGACCATTTCAAGTTGACACAATCAACAATTTTCCTCTAACTGGCAGGTAACCTTCATCTACGGTCTGACCTATGGATCGTGCATTGAACGATGGTCCATGCTAGTTGACCGTAGTTAGTGTCAGAGGCTAGGTAAAGGAGCTTGATCCACGGACACACAACACAGACCGTGGTCTGAGCTACGGATCGTGGGTCTGTTCGTGGGTCAAGACTTAGCCGATTTTCTAAGCTGGGTTTGGGGAGGGGTTGTAGTGGTGAAACACAGACCGCCAGCACGGGCCGTAGTCTGACCTACGGTCCATGGATGGCAACCGTGGGTTGCATTTGCAACTTCTTAAAATCTGCATTTTGGTCTATCTAGGATACAGGGTGTTACATAAGGTTTCTTAGGGTTTTAGGTTTGGGATTTAGGTTTAGGGTTTAGGGCTTAGGGTTTTTTGAGGTTTAGGGTTTTATATTAAGGGTTTAATCTAGATTTTAAGGGTTTAGGCCTTTCGGTTTTTTAGGTTAAGGGTTTTTAGTGTTTAGGGCTTGGGGTATTTTTTCGTGTTTTTTAGGGTTTACCATATACGAATTGGGGCTTTGTAAGTTTTAGAGCTTAGAATTTTTAGGTTAGGGGCGTTTGGACTTTTTAGGGTTTAGGGTTTAAAGCTTAGGATTTTTTTTTGTGTGTTTTTAGATTGAGGGTTTAAGGATTTTTTGGATTTAGGGTTTAGAGCTTAAAATTTTGTAGATGTTTTAAATGGTTTTAGGGTTTATTTTTGGGTTTGTAGGATTTATGGTTTTTTTAGGTTTTGGGTTTAGGGTTTCTTAGGGTTTTAGGTTTAGGATTTAGGGTTTTATGTTAGGGTTTAGGGTTTAGGGCTTAGGGTTTTAGGTTAAGGGTTTTATCTAGGTTTTTAGGATTTAGAGCTTTGGGTTTTTTAGGTTTAGGGTTTTATATGTTTAAAGTTTAGGGCTTAAGGGTATTTTTGTGTTTTTAGGCTATAGTATATACGGTTTAGGCTTTATAGGGTTTAGTGCTTAGATTTTTTAGGTTTAGGGGTTTTTTGGGTTTTTTACTGTTTTTTAAGTGTTAAATGTTTCTTAGGGTTTTTTAAGGTTTAGGGCTTAGGTTTTTTCTGTGTTTTTTTGGTTTAAGGTTTACAATTTTTTAGGATTTAGGGTTTAGAGCTTAAGCTTTTTTGGGGTTCAAATGGTTTTTAGGGTTTATTGTGTTTAGGGTTTATTTAGTTTTAGGTTTTAGGGTTCCTTAGAGTTTTTGGTTTAGGATTTAGGGTTTTAGGTTTGTGTTTATGGTTTTTAAGGTTTAAGGTTTTGGGTTTAGGGTTTTATCTACGTTTTTAAGGTTTAGGGCTTTAGGTTTTTTAGGTGAAGGCTTTTTAGGATTTTATAGGTTTAGGGTTTAGGGCCTAGGTTATTTTTGTGTTTTTTAGGGTTTAGCGTATACGATTTAGGGCTTTATAGGGTTTAAAGCTTAGGGTTTTGTAAATTTTGAAATGGTCTTTCGGGTTTCTTTTAGGGTTCATAGGATTTAGGGTTTCTTAAGGTTTAGGGTTTCTTAGGGTTTTAGGTTTAGGACTTATGGTTGTAGGTTAGGGTTTCGGGTTTAGGTCTTTGGGTTTTTTTAGGTACAGGGTTTTATCTAGGTTTTAAGTGTTTCAGGCTTTGGGTTTTTAGGTTATGGTTTTGTAGGGTTTTATAGGTTTAGGGTATGTTTTGTCTTTTATTGGGTTTAGCATATACAATTTGGGGCTTTACAGGTTTTAGAGCTTAGAATTTCTTAGGTTGTTTTTGGGTTTTTTAGGTTTTTAAGGGTTAAGTGTTTCTTAGGGTTTAGGGATTAAGGATATGTTTTTTTGTGTGTTTTTTTGGTTTAGGGTTTAGAAGTTTGTAGGATTTAGGATTTAGAGCTCATGATTTTGTAGAGGTTTTAAATTGTTTTTAGGGTTTATAGGATTAAGGGTTTCTTAAGGTTTATGGTTTCTTAGTGTTTTACGTTTATAATTTAGTGTTTTAGGTTCGGATTAGGATTAGGGCTCAAGGGCTTTTTAGGTTTAGTGTTTTGGGTTAAGGGTTTTACCTAGGTTTTTAGGGTTTAAGGCTTTGGGGTTTTTAGGTTATGGTTTTTTTGGGTTTTTTAGGTTTAGGGTTTAGGGCTTCGGCTTGTTTTTTTGTAATTTTAAGGGATTAGCATATACATTATAAGGCTTTATAGGGTTTAGAGCTTAGTTTTTTTTTTTGTTTAGGAGTTTTTAATGGTTAAATGTTTCTTAGGGTCTAGGGTTTAGGGCTCAGGGCTTATTGTTTTTTTTGTGTTTTTAAGGTTTAGGGTTTGTAGATTTTTAAGATTTAAGGTAAAGAGCTTAGGGTTTAGTAGCCGTATTATATGATTTTTAGTGTTCATTTTATGGTTTATAGGATTTGGGATTTTTAAAGTTTATGGTTTAGAGTTTCATAGGGTTTTAGGTTTAGGATTTAGGGTTTTAGGTTAGGGTTTATGGTTTAGGACATAGGATTTTTTAAGTCCTAGGGTTTTAGGTTAGGGATTAGTGTTTAGGGCTTTGGGTTTTTTAGGTTTAGATTTTATAGGGTTTTATAGGTTTAGGGCTTAGGGTTTTTTGTGTTCTTTAGGGTTTAGCATATACGATTTAGGGTTTAATAAGGTTTAGGGCTTAGAGATTTTTAGGTTTAGGGGTTTTTGGGTTTTTAAGGGTCAAGTATTTCTTAGGTTTTTATAGGGTTTAGGGTTTAGGGCTTAGGTTTTTTTTGTGTTTTTTAGGTTTAGGGTTATAGATTTTTTGGATTTAGGGTTTAAAGCATATAGTTTTGTAGGTTTTTTAAATGGGTTGTAGGGTTTAATTTAAGGTTTATAGGATTTAGGGTGTCTTAAGGTTTAGGGTTTAGGGTTTCATAAGGTTTAGAGCTTAGGGGCTTTTTGTGTTTTTTAGGGTTTAGCATATATGATTTAGGACTTTATAGGGTTTAGAACTTTGAGTTTTTTAGGTTTAGGGGTTTTTGGGTTTTTTAAGGTTTTTAAAGTTTAAGTGTTTCTTAGGGCTTTTTTAGGGTTTAGGGCTTAGGATCTTTTTTTGTTTTTTATGGTTTAGCATATACGATTTAGGTCTTTATAAGGTTTAAAGCATAATTTTTTTTTTCATTTAGGGCTTTTTGGGTTTGTTAGGGTGTGGAAGGGTTAAGTATTTCTTAGGGTTTTTTAGGGTTTAGGGCGTAGGTTTTTTTTTTGCATTTTTTAGGTTTAGGGTTTATGCGTTTTCAGGATTTAGGATTTAGAGTTTAGGGTTTTGTAGGGGCGTTTAAATGTTTTTTAGTGTTTTTTAGGGTTTATAAGATTTAGGGTTTCTTAAAGTTTAGGGTTTAGGATTTCTTACGGTTTTGGGTTTAGTATTTAGGGCTTTAGGGTTTAGGGCTTAGGATTTTTTTATGTTTAAGGATTTAATGTTAAGGGTTTTATCTAGGTTTTAGGGGTTTTTAGGTTGAGGTTTTTCAGTGTTTTATAGGTTTAGGGTTTAGGGTTTTTTGTGTTTTTTAAGATTTAGCATATACATTTAGGGTTTTATAGGGTTTAGAACTTGATTTTTTTTTGGTTATTTAGGGGTTTTAAGGGTTAAATGTTTCTTAGGGTTTAGGGTTTATGGCTTAGGTTTTTTTTTATGATTTAGGGTTTAGTGCTTAGGGTTTCTTGTAGGCTTTATAGGATTTAGGGTTTCTTAAGGTTTATGTTTTAGGGTTTCTTAGGGTTTTAGGTTTAGAATTTAGGGTTTTAGGTTAGTGTTTAAGGTTTAGGGCTTAGGGTTCTTTTAGGTTTAGGGAATTATCTTGGGTTTTAGGTTTAGGGCTTTGGGTTTTCTAAGTTAAGGCTTTTTTGTGTTTTATAGGTTCAGGGTTTAGGGCTTAGAGTTTTTTTTGTGTATTTTTTAGGGTTTAGCATATACAATTTTGCGCTCTATAGGGTTTAGATCTTAGAGTTTTTTAGGTTTAGCGGTTTTTTGGGGTTTTATGGTTTTTAAGGGTTAAGTATTTCTTAGGGTTTAGGGTTTAGGGCATAAGGACGTTTTTATTTGTGTTTTTTAGGTTTAGGGTTCACAAATTTTGGGGATTTACGGTTTAGAGCTTACGGTGTTGAATAGTTTTAGCGTTTATAGGATTAAGGATTTCTTAAGGTTTTGGGTTTAGGGTTTCTTATGGTTTTACGTTAAGGATTTATTGTTTTAGGTTAGGGTTTTTTTAGGTTTAGGCTTTTAGGTTAAGGGTTTTATCTATGTTTTTAGGGTTTGGGGCTTTGGGTTTTTTAGAGTATGGTTTTTTTAGGGTTTAATATGGTTTAGGGTTTCTTAGGGTTTTACATTAAGGATTTAGGGTTTTTTTAGGTTTAGGGTTTTAGGTTAAGGGTTTTATCTAGGTTTTTAGGGTTTGGGGCTTTGGGTTTTTTAGATTATGGGTTTTTTTGAGGATTTTAGGGTTTAGCATATAAGATATAAGGTTTTATAGGGGTTAGAACTTACTGTTTTTTTAGGTTTAGGGGTTTTTCTCACGACCCTGACCGTCATAATTGGCACCCACGCTAACTCTCCGGTGGGAGAACCATTACTATAACCTGACTAAACAACTTGACGATAAACTAAACATTTAAAGATACTGAAGCAGTTTAAATGTCTGAAGGAAAAATGGGGTTCCCATAAACTCTGAAAGTTTAACAAAACAATTACCAAAACATTATCCGAAAACAACGCGTAGAACCTAAAATTCAATGTATCAAAACTCTACTAATGACAAGTCTAAGAACAAGGGGTACAACCCCAAAACTAAACAAACGAATATCTATATTACTAGTCTAAGTCCGAAGAAAATGGACTAAACATAATGAGAACTCATGGCTGCCTGGAAGAATTGGCTCACCCTTAGATTCAGTCTCGGTTAGTGTTCTCCAAAATGAGTTTTATCAGTAGTCGCCTTTAGATGCTTTGTACTCAACAAAGAAAGGGCAAGTGCATTATCAGTACACAACCACATTGTACTGGTAGGATCATATGGCTACTCCCATAAGCACAATATACAACGATCAATCACAACATACTAAGCACATAATCAACAATGCAGTCCAGTTATCATTTTAGAGCAACATACAATCTTCCATTATCAATGCCAAGTAAACATAAACACATCAATCACAATAGTTCTCTCATGGAACCTATACCCAAACTGTTAGCGTGTTGAAACGTGAAACCCGATCCAATATACATGTGTTGGAATGTACACTACAAGAAAAATGACCTTTAGCAAAAGGAAATACCGTCACTATAAGTCCAAATCCGATCATTAAGGTCTATAACGACTGGTCAAAAATTGGTCGTCACCGGTCGTTAAAAGCTCTGTCGTTAAAGGTTAACGACTGGATTGCATGTCCGATCGTTAAATATTATTTAACGACACCAATTAATCCGGTCGTTACATGTCCTTACAACAACCAAATTCCCCTTCATTGATGGTCATTTAGTCGTTAGAACCTTCCAAGTAAAACAACAAATTAGGGGCGTTATAACTAATTTTAGCCGCCAGAATTCCTGTCATCGATTACAATACTTTTGAACAATCAAATTTCCTGTCACAAATTTCGATTTAAATTATTACATTTAATTTGTAGTTGTTATCTTTTCCATCATTTCTAAAAAGAACTAATATGATCAGTTCTTATAAATTCTTTTCACATCCAATTGAAAATTTGATATAAAATTATATTGTTAATAATAAATTAAAGAACACATTGATTTAATTACTAAAATCTTATATGTTCGACACAATATCTAAAAAAAAAAAGCATACACTTTCAATATAATAAAACATGTGTTCGACATCTATAAAATCCTAGAAATTAAGAAAATGACATTAAGAATAACTACAGAAAACGTCTTTGCACCAACAATAAAAATATAATATTCTTTGTTGCACGCTCCACATTATCTTTCACATGATCTTGTTCTTTAACCTTCAAAATCTTCATCTGTCAAAACAACAATTTGAAGTAAATTAATTAGTAACGGAAAAAAGTTTGAACTTAAGGATTAATTCTCTTGAATAGTTCCTGATCTATTTTCTGATGTATACAACTAGAAACATATTGAGGATCTCCACTGGCAGCCAGCAAGAGTTGTATTACTTTCACATTAACATCTCATACAGAGGGTGGTTGGTGCTTCCTCATTTAAATATTTATTCAAGTGAATGCTTCCTCATACCCCACCTCTTTCACAAAACCTGGGCCTCTTTCCAGATTAATGGAAGGAAAGAGAGAGATTAAAGTGGACAAATATGAACACAACACACATTAAAGTGCTTCAACAAAGAGAATGTAAATATACATCAAATAAAGAAGACCAGAAATCCTAGTCCTAGAACTAGTACTGAAAGTTAAAGGAAAGAAAACATAGATAAGTTGTTGAAATGGAGAATGCAAGTGGATCAGATGAAACAAGCTTGCAGCTGGATGACAAGCAGGAAGATAGAAAAACTTAAACAACTAATTAGCACAGTGGAGAATGACACAAACATGATCAAATATATTTAAAGTTGCAGGGCAACAGAGAAAGAGTAATGTAGAAGTGTGTGATGTTTGAGATTAACTACTAATACTACAATAATAAAGGGCAAATTATATTGACAATGATATTATAGAGGACAAAGTCATACAAGGACCTAATCAGAGGAGAGATCTTGATTTTCTACCAACAACATATACAGAACAATAACCATATTGATACCTTCTTTTACATTTGAAGATGTTATAGCAATCTCATTGGTATATACAGAAATGAACATAAAATTAATATTTTAGCTTTGTGGATATTATAACTAAAGTGATATTGATTTTAGTTATATATAAAAATACTAGATTGAGAATGCCAGAATATACAGAATATTCAAGATAACGCAACGCACTTAAGGAAAACAGGTAACTCATAGCACAACTGCAATAACAAAGCCTTTATCAACGAGAAGCAACATCACTTCATTCACACACAATACACATCATGTAATAATAACTAATAGTATGTTTACTAACCTGATGGAATTGATGGAACTGATAAAGACTGACGGATCACTATATTTTCAAGGTGTTCATATTTACTCTCTAGAATATCCATGCGTTTTTGTAGTGATTCCTTTTCTTTTCGAGTTGTTTTCAGCTCTTCCCACAATGCAGCCTTTGAGGTGGTACCGCCTTTTAACTCCTTAGTTGTTATTCCACCACCAAATCCAACTACATGACTTTTGCATTGAGGTCCAAAGGACCTTTCCACTACCTCAATATTAGTAAGAGATGGTTCAGATTGTACAAGCTCGTGAATTTCAGCCTATAAAACATAAGAATATTTAAAATAATGCAATGCACTAAGTAAGAGTAAGGATGTTAAATGAAATTAAAATTGTTATAAACATGCATATTTTTCAACGGTTTCAGGTTCGACAAGCTCATTTCCCTTCTTACGTGTCTCAAAGAATATAGTTGCCATGTTTGGTGGATTACCATCTTTGCCTCCCTTCACGATTAAAAAATAAGATATTTTATAGAAATAGGAGAGGTTTCTTTATAGGGTTGCACAATTTATTTACCATTTCGTAAATAATCTCTCTAATAGGCCTGCTACCCGTACGATGAGGCATACGCAACTTAGACCTATTGACTGAGTTTCTTGTACTTGCGTCCTGCATTAACAACACAACAACTGAAATTATCACAATCCTATTTAATGATTTTATATTTAATGTATACTTTTAAGCTCAGTGGGAAGAGGGTAAAAGACAACAGAAGCACAAAAAAACACCATTGCAATTTTCTTTGGTAGATCTTGTGGATAGAAGACATCAAATTTTTCTCTCGAAATCAAGACTCAATTTGTACATGGTATAAATTATTCCAAAAAACTAATCATATGTGACTAGAAATAAAATGATATTTGTTAATAACTATATGAAGTCTTACCTTAAATTTCTGAGATAAAAAATGTTCCTTGACCAACCATTCCCAATCACTTGTTTACTCCCATTGGCACATCTTTAAGAACCTCGTGCAATGATTTAGATTTCACATTCTTGTGTAATGATCATCTCCAGTTATTCCAAAGCTTTCTCATATGTTGCAAAACATTATTTCTTTAATCATTCATGTCATCACTGTCAAACTTCTCCTAAAATAGAAAAAATACCATCAAAACCTCTTGAATAAGGGAAAACAAAGCATCAAAATATAGATCACCTAATTGGTAGTAACCTAGAAATTTCAGGAACAGAAATCAAAATTTCAAATAAATAACAACCACAAGTTGTTTGTTTAAAACCTATAGCTTACTCACATCACTATTGTATAGTGTTTGAAATAGCGTTAAGAGTAAAGTAGCGACACAAGCGAGTGCCCTAAAGCATGACGTGAAGGAACAGAAACTACTATAATAGAATCCTAGCAATCCGATCTTGCTGGAGAAGAAATTGAACTTAGCATAAATTTTAGGAGATCACTAAGCTTAGCTAGTTCAATTATATTATAGAGAAGTAAAGCCACATGGATTTGACCAGGTAATGACTGTACACGTTTATTAATCAAGGTTGGGCAAGGACAAATACATCATGATCAGGAGAAATAATAGATGATGTTTTTGTTAGTTATCTCTAGTCTCTATGTTATGTGATTCAATAGTAACATAATATTTCTTCTGCTTGAAAATAAAGTAAGCCACAACAGTAGCATAATTAAAAAGGAAGTGGCTAATGTGTGAAAGAGTGAAAAAACCGAGGGCTTTGTAAGTGACAACCTTTAACAATGGCTTAATAGTCTGATGGTTTTGGTTGTTTATTCTTTAAGATGCTTCATGTATTGTAGTGGATGGAGATACTTTTCATGTTGTACATGACATTTTCAGAATAGGGATGCTGTTGAAATAAGTAAATGCTACCATAATTTTAACTACCCCTAAGGTCTCAACATTGGCCAATGTTAGTCAATATAGACCTACTTCATGCTATAATATGATCTAGAAGTGTATATCCAATGTGTATTCAACTAGCAAACAGAGATTTATGGAGATACAGTGAGAAAGAATAAGGTTTGTGTTGATCACCCTTGTTTGAAAGACCCCACTCATCTATTTATGTCATGTCAATGGAAAAAAGAGTTGTGGAGGAAAGTTACAGGTGGCTGGGTATTAGTAGCTCAGGCAAAGTCAAGGAAAGTCTATAATGGATCAACCAATGACACTGGACCAAGATCAAGAAGTAGATTGTGACAGGGCAGTTATGGAATTGTGATTTACTCCATATTACATAACAAAAATTAAAGATCCATTAAAGACAGAAGGACAACATATACAATTTATTACCAAAGAAAGCTTATCAATAGTGAAAACCGCCAAGAAGGCCAAGAAATGTATATACTTAGTAGAGGAGGCTTTCGATGAATAGGTGTATCCTCCATCAAACATTTAGGTCCTCAAGTAACAATTAGTGTCAGCTCAATATTTAACGAAGTACATATCAATACACTGCTATGACTGAGAAATGTCCAAATTTTGTTAAGATGAAGGTTACACATTGAAATTATAACATAAAATTGAAAAACAATAATTGATAGTTTTTACCAACTGCAGAATCATATTAACTATAGCCACACTAAACTAATAATATTAACATCCAAAGGAATTACAGTGGAAGAATAAAGTTAACTTTTCAATAGCCTCTTATTAGCAGGTAGTGGCAAGAGATTTAACTATCAAATAGGCTAACGAGAAAAGACGAAATGTGAGAATTTTTATCTATCCATTGAAACTGAGTAACTATACTTTGTTATTAAAGGAGAAGGAATGTGAAATCAAGAGTCATGTTTCAAACTAAAACATCCAATACTTTTTGAAAAGGGATTCTTGACAGTTATCAATAAAAAGAAGAGATAGATGTGTTGTAATCCTTACAGTAACAGCTGCCCACATGTGCTCAAGCTTATGCTCTTCAATGTCCATCCATAAGTGTACCCGGAGTGGACACATATTACGATCACGAAGTATCAAGCCCAAGTGTCTCGTAAATGAGGTGTGATTCTGCCCGACGACTCGATTTTGATAGAATGTGACTTTTAATTTTTCTCCATGTCTCAATCGCAAAACATTCTTACTAATAATTGTTCCCCTCACATTCTTTGACCTTTCTATTTCACATGGACCTGCAAAATCTATAGTAAGGAAAACCAAACAAGAAGTTCAATCCCACTGTAGCACAAAGTGAAGAATGAGACAACTCGAACATACTTGAATCTAAATGACTGGGATAAGGAGAGTTCTATAGAATTTGTTGGTCTCCTAACTTCTTTTAAAGATCCTATTAACAGTGAGGATAGCTTGAAATGGAAGGAAAAACAATTTGGTCTTTTCACAGTGAAGTCTTGTTACTCTTAGATTCTCAGGACCTATGGAAGTGAGGCAAGATAATGTTTTAGCTGCTTTATAGGTAACAATGCAGAAACTATTAGAAAATACGTAGAAGACAATACATACTAGTTTCAATTCCCTCAGCATCTTGTACCACTTCAACCACTTTATTTGCTTTTCTAGATTCAAACAAACCTGCAAAACTAACTGTAAGTCAAAATGCCCAACAAATCAATTCAACTTACTAAAAAAAGTTACACAAATAAAATAAAATAGTAGTATCACTTCTTTGATCTTGCCGAGACACTTCAGTCAATTTTTTAGCCTTGTCAAATTCAAACAGACCTGTAAATTTTGATGCAAGTAAATTAAAATAAGAAGTTCATTCCCATTACTAACAAGAAGGATACAAAGGAAATTAAATAAAGCAAATAAAAGCAGTGGTGTAGGTGAAATAGCCCATAACAATAGTGACATAATCTCAAAGGAAAATGCACAACATAGAATCACAAGGAAGTAGTAGTCAATGAAAAGAAGAATAAATTGAATAACACTCAGGATAAAAATGCTGACAATAGTCGCAACAAAAAACTGGTATAATTCAAACAAGCTTCTAACTTAGCAGAGATGTTCCTACTACAGAGAAGTCAAGCAAACTGGATCAGGCTTGGAGATGCAAACACAAGGTATTTTTATTCAGTTATTAAACAGAGACAATTGAAGCAAGCTATTGAAAAACAACTGGAAATATTGAAACTTCTTAATGCAAAGGATGTTAGGAAAGTTGTGTGTAGTATTGATATGAAAAACAGTCCTAGTCCTGATGGCTATGGTAGTGATTTCTACAGAGAAGCTTGGGATATCATGGGAAAGATGTTGCTAAAGAACTGTTGGATTTCTTCAGGAATGGTCAGTTACTAAGACGGATAAATGTTATTAATATTGCCATTATCTCGAATGTCCTTGTTCCTGAAAATGCTAGTCAGTGCAGAGCTATCTCATGTTGTATTGTGATATATAAAGTCAAACTGATTTGTCAAAAACTAAAATATGTGTAAGTTACTTGGTAGCAAAGAATCAATCAACTTTTGTTCAAGGGAGATCTATGGTCCACAATGTCTTAATATATCATGACTTATGAAGGCATTACAATAGGAAAACCAGTCTCAGATGTTTGATGAAGATTGATCTCCAAAAAGCATATGACATGATGAGTTAGAAATTTTTGAGGAAGCTTTGCTTGGTTATGGGTTTCCAGATGGCTTTGTGAAGTTGATTATGATATGTAACACCTCCCATGTATTTTGTTATGGTGAATGGGGTAGAAAATGGTTATTCGAGGAAAACTGAGGAATACGACAAGGGGACCCTATGTCTCCCCTGCTATTTATATTGGTTATGGAGTCTTTAACTACGGTCTTGAAGATTATGAGGGGCTTACCAAACTTCAGATTTCATCCAATGTGTAAAAAAGTTAAGCTTACAATATGTTTATTGCAGGAACACTGCTTATGGAACTATCATATGCTAACATATCTATTGCAGATGGAAGCAAGGCAAGATAATATTTTGACTGCTTTACAAGTAACAACATGAAAATATTACATAAAAGAAAATACATACTAGTTTCAGTTTCCCTAGCACCTTGAGCCACTTCAAACACTTTTTTTGCTTTTCTAGATTCAAACAGACCTTCAAATTTAAGTGCAAGCTATAAAAACTAACAATTCAATTCAACTAACAAAAAAAAGTTGCACAAATAAAACAACATACTAGTATCTTTTGAGCAGATCGAGGCACTCCAATTACTTTTTTTGACTTATCAAATTCAAATGCACTTGCAAATTTTGATGAAAGTCAACCAAAATAAGAAGTTCATGCCCATTATTAATAACAGAAAGAATAAAAAAAAGATTAACTAAAGATATCTAAGCAAAATTTCTTGATCAAATATATTAACTGGACTAACTCTTTTTCAAATTATCACTTCTTTGAGCATCTCGAGTAACTTTTGATTCTTGAAAGAGGGTGTCATCGTCTTCCATTTGATAAAAATTAGGAGCCACAAGGATACTAGTCTTTGCTGACTTATTTCGACTAGAAGTTGTTGTATTACTTCTATTTTTGTCAATTAGAGTCGATTTTTCAACATTAATCCCTAAGGTTTGTCCTCGAGCCGTTGCACCACTAGTCAAAGTGTATTGATTCATTTCAGTTCCTTGATGGAAGGGAGCATTGTCTTCCTTTTCATCAAAACAAGGATGCACATGGAAACTATTGTCTACTAGCTTATTCAACTTAGAAGTTGTAGCATTGTAACTTCTATTTTTGGAAATCGAAGTCCTTTGTTCAGCATTAACTCTTGTAGTGCTCATAACTTTCAAACTTTGACCTAGTCCCTCTGCTAAGGCACCAGGCTGAATGAGTCCATGCTTGGAAATTTTTGAAGCTTGTCCCATTTCATACTGCAGAGTTTTTGAGGGATTCATGTCAACCTAATACAAAATAATAATAATAATAATCAAAAGGTCAAATAGGTAAGGAAGTTTTTCATAAGATGAAATATTAACTGAAAACGCATTCAGAAAAAGACACATGTACATGTAACACAGGTTCCTCGCATAAACCATTAAAACTTTAGTAAAATCAAGGTAACATTAAAGACCAAGATTATTAAACAAATTTTCACAGAAAATACTATAAGAATCATTACCATAATAAATTAATAAAGTAAAAGCAAGCATGATAAAGCTGCAAACCTTAATGAGTTCTTTTTCTTTTCATTTGTGTAGAGTTATCTAACTCTTCTAAGTCATCATCCTTTTTTTCCAATATATCAAAAGAATCACGAGGTAGAACATTTTGCACTATATGCCAACCTTTATTCGAATGATTGATAACATAAAATACTTGTGATGCTTGGCTGGCTAATACAAATGGCTCATTTATTTTCAAACATCGTCGACAATTAACACTTACAAAGCCATATTCATCCATTTTAACTCCCTTCTTCTGATCATACACATCGAACCATGTACATCGGAATAAAATCACTCTTCTCTCCCCAACAAATTGTAATTCAAGAACCTCGGTTAAATCGCCATAGTAATTCATAGGTTTTTGCTCTTCACCGGTCTCACCTACTACAACTACCCCACAATTCTAAGTTTTCAAATATTTATCATACTCTTGCACATGAAACCTATATCCATTAACAATATGGCCTTTGAATCTTGTCACATATGGTAGACTACCACGTGATAACGATAGCAAATCTGCCATTCTCTTACTATCATCATGTTTGTACAACTATGCAACCTAACAACATCAAATACCCTTTTAGAAAATAATATTTACATACTTGATTTAAGAAAATTAATTAATTTCTACTCACCTTCTTTTGTAACCAACTAATGAATTGTCTATTCCACTCCACATCTGAACTTTGTTGAGAGGCCTCACTATGAATTTGTGAAAATTCTCTACAATGAATTGAAGTTCTACATGTTATTTTAAGTTGAAATATGGACAAGATAGAAGTAAATTATTAGATTTAATCAATACTTACTCGAGAAATGGTTGAATTTCATCACAGTTCTTCAAAATATAAAAATGTGCCTCCTCCAAATCATGTGAATCAAGTTTGTCTGGTGAACTACCCTTTAAACTTTTTCCAGGCTCACAAAATATGGTTAAACCACCATCAGATTCAATTACCCCACCATCATAATTTCTCTCCGGACAATTAAATTTTGTCTTTATTGTATTCAAATACCTTGAACATAATGTCATACATTCAAGTGCTAAATATCCCTCTACAATAGAACCTTCAGGGTGAGCCATATTACCAATAAAACACTTCAAAAAGTGTAGGTATCTCTTTATTGGATACATCCATCGATATTGAACTGGTCCAGCAATCCTAGCTTCATTAGGTAAATGAATAGACAAGTGCACCATGACATCAAAAAAAGCAGGAGGGAACACCTTTTCTAACTTGCATAGTGTTTTTGGTATTTAGGCTTCTATTTGTTCCAACTTCTCTATGCTCAAACATTTTGCTCCAAGAACTTTGAAAAGAATAGACAACTCAATAAGTGGTTCAGACACAGATTTGCAAAGCATAACACGCATCGCAAGTGGGAGTAAATGTTGTAGAATTATATGACAATCATGGCTTTTTAATCCCGAAATTTTTTTATCCTTAAGGTTGACACAATGAGAAATATTTGAGGAAAATCCATCTGGGACCTTTAAATTCTTCAAAAAATTGAAATTTTTTTGCTTCTCTTCAACAGATAATGTGTAAGATGCTGCCGGCAACTCATATTCATCTCCATTTTGTATTGGATGCAATTCTTTCCGTATATTCATTTCTCGTAAATCCAACCGAGTACTCAATGTGTCTTTTGTTTTCCCTTTGATATCTAAAATTGTCCCCAAAATATTGTCGCATATATTCTTCTCAATTTGCATCACATCAAGATTATGTTGCAACAATAAGGTTTTCCAATATGGAAGATCAAAGAATATACTCTTCTTATTCCAGTTATCACCCCTTTTCTTATGTGATATTTTAATCTTTTTCCGTAGATCCTTAGTTAATGGCAACCCATCTAAATCAGCAACTTGATCAAGTATATCATCACCAGACAACATGTCTGGTGGTAGCCTATGCTCAACAGTGTTATCAAATGACACTTTATCATTTCTCCATTTGAGATTAAGAGGAAGATAGCGCCTGTGGCCCATATAACACTCTTTTTGGCCATTTTTTAGCCTTGTAGAGCAAGTTTTTTTATTGCAACATGGGCAAGCAAGTTTTCCTTTTATACTCCATCCAGACAAATTGGCATATGCTGGAAAGTCATGAATGGTCGACAACAAAGATGCATGTAACTTAAAATTCTTTCTAGTTGATGAATCGAATGTCTCTACTCCAGTATCACCCCCCAAAACCGGATGTGATGGCACGTGCCCAAACCCCACCGGACACGTAAGCCTAACACCCAAAAACCCGACGATGCGGAATTAATAAAACAAGAATAAGATAGAAAGATAAGCGGAATTCTTTAAATAAACTCAACATAACCCCAGAATTGGTCGTCACATGTACAAACCTCTAATACGGAATCTAAACAAAATATACAAGTCTCATAGTAAAGTTATAGAATAGAACAGAACAATAAATATAGATAACTTGAGGGCACGTCTGGATTGAACCGCTACCTCTCAAGTAAGTCTGGAAGCTCTAATTTGAAGATGAGTAATAAGCCGAATCTGATAGAGTTGTCAACCTACAAAACTGTGTAGAAGCAAGGGTGAGTACCAAAAGCAACAGGTACTCGCAAGTAACACTAAACTAAGCTAAACTAGCAGCTACAAACAACTCCTTTCAATCCCAACCGAAACTTCATTCTAACAGCGAACCAACAACCTATACTACACAATTCATAATCAACAGATATATCCAACAGTGTCTCAACATCAACCTCATATCCTCATGTAAGAGCAAATAGATCATATATCACATGAAGAGAGGCAAATAGGTAAAGTCCACACACCACAGACAAAGATGAAGTCAAATGCGATGCAAATGCAATAATGATGTCATGTAGTCGTGATGCATGTCTGTCCTAAGATACACATCTGTTGACGTAATCAGACCGCGCTGAATGCTCAAATCAGAACCCATGGGAGCCACACATGGACCATGTATCACCGCCGGAACCAGATCCCATCGGCATCCAAATTGCTAGCCGGAGCTAGTCCATCTCATATATCTCTAGCCGGAGCTAGTCTATGTCTCATAT
Organism: Solanum verrucosum; assembly: GCF_900185275.1. Taxonomy (NCBI): domain Eukaryota; kingdom Viridiplantae; phylum Streptophyta; class Magnoliopsida; order Solanales; family Solanaceae; genus Solanum; species Solanum verrucosum. Next base: position 76,180 of record NW_026020228.1, read on the forward strand.
CCATCCATCCTCATATCAGTGTCTCAGAACTCATGCAACAGATAGTTCACACATGGGATGAATAATGAATATGCACATGTCATCAATCACAATCATATCACGATCACATCATAGTATTACACATTATTTGTCTCAATCACAACCATATCACGATCACATCATAGTATTACACATCATCTGTCTCAATCACAACCATATCACGACCACATCATAGTATTACACATCGTCTGTCTCAACATCAATGTCTGTATCAATCATAGCCTACTCATGCTCTTCTATCCCCTCAATATCAGTTCTCACATGACTTATTCAACAAATTCAAGTCACACATAACACATTTAGCTCGTTTTATTCCCCATCTTTCAATTACAACAATTTCAATAAACAAATAAAACTCATCCTCAATCCCCATTACTCCCCAACACAATTAGGAAAGTAGTCATGTGTAGTCTAAGAGTTTAACAAAGTTTAGAAGTCACTTGCCTCAAAACACTTCAACTAGTAACTCAAATTTGAGTTTTACCCTTCCGAGCACGCTCCAAATCACCACAATCTATTCATAAATGGAATCTCACAATCAATACGAATCTAACAACACCAATATCGTGAAATTTGGAGAAAAGGGTAAAATGGTCAAAAAAATCTCGTTCCGAAAAATATTCTCGAAATCTGGAAATTTTTAGTGAAAAATGTTCCCCAAGAAATTTAGAATCCAATAGTGAAAACCATTTCGAAAAAGGAGTTGAAATGAGTTCACAAACTCAAATTTTCTATTAAATTCGGATTAGGCAAAAACACCCAAATTTTTCAGTTGAGATCTCAAATTTTGATGTTAAAATCCATAAATAATCGATGGAAATCAAAGATATAAGTTGGAAATAACTTACCCAATGAATTCCTTGCGAAAACCCACTTGAAATCGCCTATTTTCGAGCTCTCAAAGTCTAAAAATGGAGAAATGGGTATTTTTCAAGTTGGGGAAAATGGCTACTGTTTTTTGACTTAAAAAGGACTGCTATTGCAGCTGAAACACAATAATAACACCAAAGTTTAAGTCCCCGTTGGACCCTCAGGATTCGTTCGGAATCTCGTGCACACAAACTAAATATGTACCCCCACTAAATTCGACATTCCGGACTCAATGGAACCGTCGAAATTTGAATTCCAGGACTCCTTGAAACTAGTTTAACGCCAAAAAAATTCGAAACTCAAACGGAGAGTCTAAAAATTCAACCAAGACTCATTCTAGACTTAGAATCGCCTCCCGAAACCAACGGTACTCTCGGAATTTCAATCCGAGCCTCGGAACCTCATATGTTGACCAAAGTCAACTCTTTATCACAATTTCACAACTTTAGCAACTTAGGACCTCAATTCTTCATTTCAACTCCGTAACTTCACACATACCCGTTTCGACATTCTAAAACTGCCGGAATCAACGGAAATCCGATCCGAGTCCCGAAACTCCAAATAACTCGAAAAAGCACTTTTTAACCAACTTTAACTCATACAAACTCAACTTCTCAAAAACTCAACTTTTCCTCAAACTAACTTTACCACCACAAAAAACGGGACTCGGGGCTACTACCGAAAGGGCAAAATAGTCATTTCCACGAAAAATTACTAAAATGACCTTTCGGGTCATTACATCATTCACCACTAAAAACCATGTTCGTCCTCGAACATAAAGTAAAAGAAAGTACCTGAAGCCTCGAAAAGCTGGGGGTATCGAACCCGCATATCATCCTCGGACTCTCAAGTCACCTCCCTATCTGATCGATGCCTCCACTGAACCTTCACTGAAACGATGTCCTTGGTCTGGAGCTTGCGAACCTATCTGTCCAAAATAGCTATAGGCTCCTCCTCAAATGTCAAATCTGGACTCAACTGCACCGACTCAACCGAAATCACGTGAGACTCATCCGGAACATACTTCCGGAGCATAGAAACATGGAAAACTGGATGCACGGCTGTCAAACTAGGTGGCAAGGCTAACTTGTAAGCCACCTCTCCCATCCTCTCCAAAATCTCATATGGGCCAATGAACCTAGGGTTGAGCTTGCCCTTCTTCCCTAATCTCATCACACCATTCATCGGCGATACCCGAAGCCAAACTCGATCACCCACCATGAACTCTAAGGGTCGAACCCTCCTGTCAGCATAACTCTTCTGCCTACTCTGGGCAGTCAAGAGCCTACTCTGAATCACACGAACACGCTTCATATCCTCTCTAAGAATATCAGTACCAAGGGAGTCCACCTCCGCTGAATCAAACCATCCAATAGGTGATCTACACCGCCTACCATACAGTGCCTCAAAAGGTGCCATACCAATGCTAGAATGATAACTGTTGTTGTAGGCGAAATCTGCCAGTGGCAAGTGTTGATCCCATCTAGTACCAAAGTCGATCACGCAAGCCCGAACCATGTCCTCCAACACCTGAATAGTCCTCTCAGACTGACCGTCAGTTTGAGGGTGAAAAGTTGTGCTCATGTCGAGTCTAGTGCCCAAATCATGCTGTAATGCTCTCCAGAAATGAGAAGTGAATACTGAACCCCTGTCAGACACAATGGACACCGGCACTCTGTGTAACCGCACAATCTGACTAATATAAATCTGAGCCAACTTCTCCGCTGTATACCTCACTCGGACCGGGATGAAATGAGCAGACTTAGTCAGTCTGTCGACGACCACCCATATAGAATCATAACCACCAACGGTGGTAGGCAATCCAACTACGAAGTCCATAGCAATCCTCTCCCACTTCCAAGTAGGGATGGGCATCCTCTGAGTCACACCACCAGGCTTCTGGTGCTCACACTTGACCTGCTGACATGTCAAGCACCTAGCCACAAACTCTGCAATATCCCTCTTCATCCCACACCACCAATAGTGTTGACTAAGATCATGATACATTTTCGCCGCTCCGGGATGAATAGAATACCTAGAATAATGAGCCTCCTTAAGAATCAATCTGATCAAATCACCAACCTTGGGCACACATATCCGGCCCTCAATCCTCAATACACCCTCGGAGTCAATCTTAGCCTTCTTGGCTTCACCACTCATCACCTTGTCCCGGATAAGACATAACTTCGCATCCTCATACTGATGCTCTCTAATCTGCTCCATCAAAGATGAACGGGCCTCAATGAAGGCAAACACACCTCCACTCTCCTCAGAAACCCGAAATCTCACCATGCTGTCAAATAACCTCTGAACATCCCGAACCAAAGGCCACCTCTCAACACTAATCGCGGCAACACTCCCCATACTAGGAGTCTTCCTACTCAAGGCATCGTCCACCACATTGGCCTTCCCGGGTTGATACAAAATGGTCATGTCGTAGTCCTTGAGCAACTCAACCCACCTACGTTGTCTCAAGTTCAGATCCCGCTGAGTGAATATGTACTGTAGGCTCCTATGATCAGTAAATACCTCGCAATGAACACCATATAGGTAATGTCTCCACAGCTTAAGCACAAATACCACAACCGCCAACTCTAAATCATGAGTGGGGTAATTCCTCTCGTGTGCCTTCAGCTGTCTAGAGGCATAGGCTACAACCTTACCCTTCTGCATCAAAACACCTCCAAGTCCAACACCCGAAGCGTCACAATAAACAGTAAATCCAACACCCTCCTCTGGCAAAGTCAAGACAGGTGCTGAAGTCAATACGGATTTGAGCCTTTAGAAGCTCGCCTCACACTCGGGTGACCAATGAAAAGGAACCGTCTGCTGAGTCAATCTAGTCAACAGCGCAGCTATAGTAGAGAATCCCTGAACAAAACGCCGATAGTAACCGCCAAGCCAACAAAACTCCGAATCTCGGTAGGTGATGTAGGTCTAGTCCAACCCTGAACCGCCTCAATCTTGACCGGATCAACCCTAACTCCATCCTTAGACACCAGGTGCCCTGGGAAAGCCACTGACTCAAGCCAAAACTCACACTTAGACAATTTGGCATACAACTTCTCATCTCTCAACTTCTGTAGCACGGCCCTCAAATAACAAACATGATCCGCCTCGGTCTTGGAATATACCAAGATGTCATCAATAAACACAATCACGAAGGAATCCAAGTATGGGAGAAACACTCCATTCATCAACTCCATGAACGTCGCAGGGGCATTGGTGAGCCCAAATGACATCATCAAAAACTCATAATGACCATATCGTGTGCGAAAAGCTGTCTTCGCCATATCTGAAGGCTTAATCCTCAACTGATGATACCCAGATCTCAAGTCGATCGTAGAGAACAAGGCTGCCCCCTGAAGCTGATCAAACAAGTCATCAATACGGGGAAGGGGATACTTGTTCTTCACCGTTACCTTGTTCAACTGTCTATAGTCAATACACATCCTCATCGACCCATCTTTCTTCTTCACAAATAAGACCGGTGCACCCCAAGGCGACACACTAGGGCGTATGAATCCTTTACTCAATGAGTCCTGAATCTGATCCTTCAACTCAGCTGGAGCCATACGATAAGGTGGAATAGATATGGGCTTGGTGCCCGGCTCCAAGTCGATAGAGAAGTCAATATCACGAACAGGAGAAACATCAGGTAGATCCTCGGGAAACACATCAAGGAACTCCTAAACCACCAGAATAGACTCCATGGCCGGTGGCTCGGCTCCAACATCCCGAATAAAGGCCAAATAGGATAAACAACCCCGGTCAATCATCCTCTGAGCTCGAATATGAGATATGACCCTGTTGGGATACGAACCACTAGTCCATCTCCACTCCACTCTAGGAATACCCGAAATAGCTAAGGTGACAGTCTTAGCATAACAATCAAGAAGCGCATGATAGGGGGAAAGCCAGTCCATACCCAATATGACATCAAAGTCTAACATATCAAGAAGAATCATATCCACCCAAGTCTCATACCCCGATAAGACAACAAGACAAGATCGATACACTCGATTCACCACTAAGGGTTCACCTACGGGTGTACAGACTCTAATAGGCACAGACATACGATCA